>NC_087153.1:6452500-6467500 GCF_035594125.1 Scylla paramamosain
TTATACTTCTGTGTGGGAAGCTGTGTTTCTTGATGTTTCTTCTGCAAACACTCCTTTTCAATCTCCTTCCATGTCCTGTTGTGTCTCTCGTATCTGGTATCAAGAGGTCTTCTCTGTCCAACTTTTCCATTCCTTCCAATATTCTATATATTGCTATCAAATCACCTCTTTCCCTCCTTTTTTCTAGTGTAGTCAGGCCCAATCTCTTCAACCTTTCCTCATAACTATAATCTCATAAGCTTGCATGGATTTTAGTTGCAGCTCTCTGGATTCCTTCTAACTTTCTTGTATCCTTTTTCAAACTTGGCGACCACACTAATGCTGCATACTCCAATCACGGACATATAATCGTTGTTTTCAGTTTTTTTTATCATATCTTCATCAATATAGGAGAATGCTATCTTGATGTTTCTCAGCAGATTACATGTTTCTCCTATAATTTTGTTTATGTGCTTCCCAAATGATAAATTATCAGTAATAATTACTCCTAGGTCTTTTTCTTCAGATCTTATAGAGATTTCCTCATTCCCTAAGTAATAGTTGCCAACTGGTCTTTTCACACTTTTTCCAAACCTCATCACACTACATTTTTTAGCATTAAACTCCATGTTCCACCTCAATGACCATTCATTAATCTTAATTAAGTCTTGATTTAAAGCATTGCAATCCTCTTCATTTGTTACTTTCCTCATAATCTTAGCGTCATCAGTGAAAAGATTCATGTAACTTTCTACACCTTCTGTCATATCATTTACATAAACTGTGAGCATAATATGTGCAAGTACCGAACCTTGTAGGACTCCACTTATTACTGTTCTCCAGTTCGACCTGCTGCCTTTAATTACTATCCTTATTTCTCTTTTTGTCAAAAAGTCAGTCATCCACTTTAACAGTGATCCACCAAGTCCTCCAATTTTTTCCAATTTCCATATTAGTCTTCTGTGTAGAACTTTATCGAATGCTTTTCTCAGATCTAAGTATATGCAGTCGGCCCATTCATCTCTCTCTTGCACTATATCTATTACTCTTGAATAGAAACTTATCAAATTCATAACACAAGATCTTCCTTTTCTGAAACCAAACTGTTTCTCTGTTATCACGTTGTTGTCTTCTAGGTATTTCACCCATCTATTCTTGATAATCTTTTCACAAATCTTCGCCACCACACTTGTGAGCGATACAGGTCTATAATTTAATGGATCTTCTTTACTTCCGGTCTTGTGGATTGGGTTAATATCTGCCTGTTTCCAGTCTATGGGTACTCTACCTTTTACCAGGGTAGTGCTAAATACATTGTGCAACACTGAGACTAATTGTGAGCTACACTCTTTTAAAATCCAACTCGAGACAACATCAGGACCTATTGCTTTCCTTACATCCAGGTCTTCCAACATATTCTTTACTTCATCTACTGATGTTTTAATCTCATTTAGGTTGGTCCCTTTTTTCTAACACTGTCTCACCTCTGAAATCATTTTCCTTAGTAAACACAGAGTGGAAGTATCTGTTAAACACTTCAGCTACCTCTTCTGGGTCATCCACTGTCTCTTCTCCAGCTTTTACCGTACTTATTTCATCTTCACTCTTTATTTTTCCATTAATGAATTTATAAAAATAATTTTGGTTGGTCTTTACATTTCTACACAACATTCCTTTCAAAATTTTTCTGCTCATCTCTGCAAGTTTTGACATATTCGTTCCTCTTCCTTATATAATTATTCCACAGGTCCAGTCTCTTGTTTTTCTTCCACTTCTTCCACGCTTTTTCTCTCTCCAGTCTAGCTGTTGCACATCTGTTGTACCAATCCTTTTTGAAAAGGTTTTCTGTTGATATTTTGGGTACTCATTTCTCTACTCCCTTATTATAAATGTCCAGGAAAGCTGTCCACTTTTCCTCTATGTCTTCCTTTGGAATAACTGTTCCAATTCACTTCACTGAAATACTTCCTAAGTTGTCCAAAGTTAGTCTTGCTGTAGTTTAGCCATTCTCTTCTGTGGTCCTCTTTCCTTATACTGAGGTTATTATCCATAACTGTGAACTGAATCAGCACATGATCACTTTTTCCTATTGGGTTTATGTATTTAAGGTCTTACTACTATTTTTTGTTCTTTGGTGAAAATTAGATCGAGCCTTGAAGGTGCTTCATTTCCCCTAAATCTTATGTCATCTGTAACTCATTGTGTCAGGAAATTTTCAATAGCCAGGTCTAGTAGCTTGTTCCCCCACGATGACTCACTGCCTTCTGTGGTCCAATTCTCCCAAGATATCTCTTTGCAGTTAAAGTCCCCCATCAGGAGTATATCATGATTTTCCTCAAGCAGCTCTGCCAAACATGTCCTTGTGTCCTCAAGCATTTTCTTATATTCATCCTCTCTCCAAGAGTTGGAATAGGGGGAAACATAAGTCACCACAACGTTACAGTATCTTTCCATATTCTGTCTTAAGCTTACAGTAAAATCCCTCTTATCCAGCATCAACGGGACCGCCGACATGCCGGATACTTGAAGTTGCCGGATACTTGAATAGAAGTGAAATTATGTCCACAATCACCACCCTACACTCACGCATCTTACCATAAAAAAGATCAGCTGATCGCCGTGCCGCGTGTCGCCACCCGCGCTGCCACCTCACACTCACCAACACACATTGTGATTGTAATTGTGACTCCTTCTGATCTTTTCAAGCTGAACCACTCATATAACACTTTGTCCATCATTTCACCACGATGATACTGCAGTGCGTGACGATTTTCCGCTGCCTTTGGGGTGTTGGTGGCTTTCATGTAATCCTGCAACTTTTTCGTTTGGGATTTAATGTCATAGATAGTTGATGAGCCCACACCATATTCCGCCATTAGTTGCTGTCTGCTTTCACCTCTCTCTAATCGTCGACAAATGTCTACCTTCTGCTTAAGTGTAAGCACAACACGCTTCCTCTTTTCTACAACTTTAGGCATGATGAAGGAGTCAGGCGATAAACAGTGCACACGCGGGACTGAGTCACTGAGTAAACACAGTGCAGTGGGCCGCGGGTGGCGCGAAGCAGTGCGCTCTGGTGGCGAGGGGACAAAGTATGCCTTGCACGGGAATTTTAATCGATTTTATGAGTACACATTGATTTTTTATTGATTTTAAGGCTCGGGGAAAAATGTGCCGGATACTTGAAGCTGCCGGATACTCGAATGCCGGATGAGAGGGATTTTACTGTATTTTCAATACTTCTGCCTCCTCCACCCCATATGTGACAGATTCCACTAATAAATCCTTCCTAACTAGAAGCATCACACCTCCCCATTTATTCTTTCTATTTCTCATCCAGAGGTTGTATTTTCCTTCACCAATATTTAATATAACCCCTTCACTTGCCAATTTAGTTTCAACAATTCCCATGATGTCTGGTTTCTCCTCTTTTAAATAGTCTTCTAGTTCCAACACTGCCAACATTAGTCCATTTATGTTCGTGTATGCTACTTTTAGTTTTCCCCTTCCACATTTACTTCCCTCCTGTACCACTTTCTCAACCTCATGTCCATAATCCTCCAAAAGAACTGTTTTTTCTCCACCTCTGATAGTTTTCCTTTTTTTTCATTTGCTTCTTTTCTTAGTTCATTTATAGTACCTCTCTCTTCTCTGGTTCTATCTTTTTTTTTATCCACACTTGTTTGTATTCTTCCACCTTGGCCAGTTTCCAGCATTTACTCAGTGTTTCTTCAGCTGCCACTTGTGACCTAAACCTTGTTTTCATAGGACGCAGTCCACCCTCAACATATCTACTCAATCTTTTAATTTCTTTGATCTCTCCAGTTAGCTCTTTTTCTTGTAATGTCCCCACTAATTTTTCCACACATATCTTTTCCTTCTTTTCTCTTTCAGTCCACTGAGGTGTACACTCTTCCTTCAGGCCAAATACCACAACAGTTTTTTTCTTATCCACAGTGTCTCTCATCAACTTTTCTTTGTTTTATAACTTGAACAACTTTTTCTGTTAGCTTTGTGTCATTTGCCTTTGTTCCTCCACAATTTTCCTAAAATCGATCTTTTCCTCCTCTTGTTCTTCCAATTTTCCTGTTTTATGTTTAACTCTTCCACTTTGCCTTCATATTCCATTGCTTTCTTTTCATATAATGTTAGTTTTTTATGTAGATCATCATATGCACCTTTCCACACCCCCTTCTCGGTGATCAAAGTTTCAACCATCTTCTCCATCTTGTCAAATCTATCCTTCATTTCCTTCATTTCGGTTTCCAGTGTGATAACTCTCCTTCTCATCATTGCCTCCCTGACCCTTCAGTCCTCTTCCCCAAATCCTGAGAAGTTTCTCTATCTTGCCTTCGGGACAGTCCCCATTGGTGTAAACAACATAGTGGGGACCGAAGTAGCCCCCTCTTCACCGCTCATTATAACAATTTAACTGCTTTCTACAAAACACTTTTGGAGATAGGACAGCAACAAGTAGAACCAGCGTGAATTCTCACATCTGTATTTCCACTAGGGCAGCTCTCAGCGATGTAGATGGCTGGATATTTAGGAGCGCCTGTTTGCGTTGACTTCTCTGTCCGCCATGATGTGTGTGTGTGTGTGTGTGTGTGTGTGTGTAGGTGTGTGTGTGTAGGTGGGTAGATGTAGGGTGTGTTGTGATACATACACACTTTGGGTTTCACAGTCGCTTGGTAATGTTCCCAACCAAAAGTCTTACTAACTTCATAACAGGCATTACCAGCACCTCAATCCAATTTCACAGTCATCATCTTCATGATTTTGGTCATTCCCAACCTGGTAACAATCTTAACAAAACACAGACTGCTGATTTGATAATGCTATTATGCTGAAGAGGCCTCTTTAGACAAAATTGAGTTCATTCTTGACAAAAGAACTAACCATGCAAGCACTAAAAAAAGAAGAAAGACATGAAAATGATGATGCCTTCAACATGCCATATCCATTACTATTATTATTATCATGGTTATATTTTGTGATTTAAATTCTTCTCTTTGAATATCTAGATGTCTGATATTCACCAAACTCTGCTTCTGCCAACCAGGCACATAATAAAATTTATTATGAGGGAGAGAGAAATAGATTATTTAATAATCTATTTCTCTCTCCCTCATTGCTGTACATCTACATTGTTATGTTGAAGTATTTTGGGTTTTATGGAAATAATTCTAGCCTACTAATTTTGAGATTGACTATATACATCTATTTCTGGGCAAAATTATGATTTTTTAAAAATCACTATCTACACAATAAAAGGATTAGCAATGAAATTAATTAACTGAATCAACCTAAACCTAACCCTCTGATGGAAACCATAATGTTATTTCAATAGTATCCAATATTTGTCTTAGGTGACAGATTTCATATACTTTATGTGTATGTCAGGATTATTACAGGAGTTTAATCAAGGTGGGGTAGCAAATGAAATAAGGGTGACAAGTAGTAAAGTTTTCATCAGCTGGTGAAGTGAGTTCATGCTGCCATCCAGATTCTTCATAAATGCTATCACATTACTATTATAGCCTACAAAGTGATGCTGTAGTGTTAAATAATTTCAGTATATAATTTAGAAAATAATACAAGTACAAGAGGATAAGAACTTGTGCTATTTTCAAAAAATTAATGTATTGGTAAGCTTAATTGGGGAGGCCCAGCAGCTCTCAAGTCAGCATTGCCAAATGTTCCAATTACTGGTAAGGATCAAAACAAATGATGCCGTGAAAAGTGACTGTGAAATTATATTTGTTGTTGGTGGTGTAGATCACCATGCATTGGTAACAATCACAACAAAAGGAAATGACTGAAATTGGCCCTTAGTTCCATGATTACTTAATGCTAAATGAAGACAGATGAACTTTTTCTGTCTGTCTGGTTGAGTATTCAGTCTCAGGATCTCTCAATTATGAGTAGAGAGCAATAATCACTGTATTAACAGAGTACAATATCTCTCTCTCTCTCTCTCTCTCTCTCTCTCTCTCTCTCTCTCTCTCTCTCTCTCTCTCTCTCTCTCTCTCTCTCTCTCTCTCTCTCTCTAATGTATTTTCAGTATTTTTAAGTTAAGTTTTGTGATATTTTCTAGTAAGACTGGACAAATGGCAAATTTATTTAGTTTGTAATTTTGAAAATTTGTAAATCAGATGTTAAAAAAATATACTTGTACTTGTAAGATCTTAGTCTTTATTCAGGAAAGCTTTGCTTTCTAATTTTGAAAATTTGTAAATCAAATGATAAAGAATTTTAGTTGGTCTGTACTTGTAAGATCTTAGTCTTTATTCAGGAAAGCTTTGCTTTTTTTTATTAACTTTCATATTTATTCTCCAGGTTGAGGCTGTCAGTGCAACTTTGAATACAAACAAAGCCCCAAATGGTACACATCCTGCCATCAACCATCCTGATGTGTTCCTTGAGGGAGTTGGTTGGGTAGGTGGGGAGGAATGGCTCCGCTACCAGTTTAAAGTTTATCTACTATCTCTTCTGCGATCATCTGTCTGTCCAGGTAATAATTGAAAGAGAAAAGTTAACTGCTTAATCCAGAAGCTTATTGGGTGTCTCTCTAATTTATCCTTATCCATTTTTCTTTTTAGATCCTTGTTTTTGGATGAGTCTTGATGTAATGGATTTTAGATTACAAAATGAAATTGAAACAATATTATTATTGAATGTTGCTGTTGGTTGTGGGATCAGAAAAAAATGGAAACCACAACAAAACAAAAATATTGACATGATAGTCATGTAGTTATGAGTTTTTAGTATGAATTGTGGAATTCTAAAATGGATAAAAAGTACACTAAGATACCAAGAGAACATATAAGAAAGACTGCTCAAGAACATATTTAGATATTAAGTATAAAGGAGAGAGGGAGGATTCCTGATCTCGTACTGCAAAAAAGTGGGACCACAAGCAAAGAGAAGAGTAACATGGTGCAAATGAAAGTTTTTTGTGGACAGGATATCCCACAGGCATTTTCTTGTTTTTTGTTACCCTTGATTTGTGCCAGGTGTCAGAGATGATGATAGTAAATATGATTTGTGCAAGTTCTTGGTGAGAGCTGTTTAAATGAAAAATTTTGCTCATGATTATTTACTTTCTGAGAGTACATTAATTG
This sequence comes from Scylla paramamosain, assembly GCF_035594125.1. Taxonomy (NCBI): domain Eukaryota; kingdom Metazoa; phylum Arthropoda; class Malacostraca; order Decapoda; family Portunidae; genus Scylla; species Scylla paramamosain. The sequence continues at coordinate 6,459,604 of NC_087153.1, forward strand.
ATTGTTTGCAGAGGGAAGTAGGGAGTATGAAGTTTTCAATGGAAACTTCATGACAGCATGGAAAGGCACACATAATTTCCGTGTTTGGGTCGCATCTGGTCCCTATACCTCATTGATGGAGCTAACACCAGGCCACCCACATGCTGGTCATCTCTCCATGACAGACATGAGGATAAGGCTTTCACAGTAAGTAGTGTATTTTCTTGTCATTGTATTAATTTGATATATTATAGTAGTTGACAATGCATACATTAGAAGGACTTGAAAAGGTCATTACACCAAGCTACTAAATGTAAAGTTCCTATGGATCAGGGAGGACATAAAAGTGAGTTTTTTTTTTTTTTTTTTTTTTTTTTTTTTTTTTTTTTTTTTTTTTTTTTTTTAGATGGTCAGTCTCTGTCCTTGGTATGACAGACAGGGTTTTTAACAATAATTTTAAACCTGTATCTTTCACTCTTCTTGGTATTAAAAAGAAATTGAAGATCCCCTTGAGGAAAGAGATATTCAAAATGACTCAGCAATATATAATTTTCCAGCACTATTCAGGGCCTTGACAAAAGCCGACGGATAAATCAAACACTTGCCACAACTGGTACAGCTGTGGTTAAGACAAAGGAAGCTGTTGGTAAGTCATGTTGTAATTGTATCCTGTAAACTTGTTTCAAAACATTAAATACAATTATCACCTTCAAAGTCATGCATGCCAGGAAGAAATAGAGCACTTGAGTGTAGCATAAAACTGAAAATTTATATAGCATAAAACTAAATAGTTGAAATTTAAGTATCTTATTGCACCTCCCAGCAAATATGAGATGGAAAGAAGTATAAAGAATGTGTACCACTCACTTCCATGATGAGATTTCATTAATGTTGCTAATGAGACTGAAGATTGATTAAATATTAATATTAATAGTTATATATTATTATTTTAGGAAACAAGTGTATCATTTGAATCTAATTTGTAGTCATTGGTATTAAGGTCATCATAATGTCTGGGACTGATGGATTAGTGTATTGGTAAAGAGTACATCATAATTTAGGAATATGTACAGTATCAATTTTAATTATAAGTGTACTCATTTTACATAATTTTATTAGGCGGTGCCCTCACTTCCGCACGAGGTGCCATCAGTCATTTGTGGTCATCATTCACCACCACAAACAACAGCACAACTACTGCTGATTCTCCTTTGGCTGAGTCAGCCATAGAAGTCATTGAAACACAATATATTGATGCACAAGAGCATTCCAATGCCATGCCAGCAGCAGGTATGAATCAAGTTTTAATCTTCTATTTTATTCTTGGTTAAATGGTAGTTTTGGAGATTGTGAATTCTGCAACACACGCATTCAAATGGTAGATCTGTGTCACCCATTGAGAACCACTGAACAAAGTTGTTGAATATAAGAAAACCATATTTCCATGGTCTTTTCAAGACGCTAGCAGAGCACTTGTCACAATGTTATTCAATTTGTTCAACTTAAATATCACCTCATGGATCATTAGTGTTTTTTTAACATAAGTCAGGGAGAAAATAAATCAGAGATATCAGAGGCTCTAAGTAGTTCCAAGGGAGAGAGGATATGATGTAATAGATTGAAACTAGTAGAATTAAGCATAGATTTAATTAAATCATTATTACTCATTTGAAGACTTTATTGCCAGATAGTTAGAAGCACCAAAAATTAAAAGCCAACTTTCAAAATGCAATATCTCAGCAATAAATTGAGCTAGGAAGTTGGTTTTGATTTTAAATTGAAGCTGAAGGTGTGCACAGTCATAGTTACTTTATAAAGCACCAGAATATGACATTATAAAATGCAAAATGATAACAGATTTGACCTCCATTTCAATCGCACTTTTCAATTATGGCTTATTTTGAATACCTACAACCCTCTCTTGACACATTTACTACTCCTTCCAGAGTTCTCATGTTAGTAGTTTATAGTTTACATGCCATCATGAAGCTATGGCAAGTGCACCTGGAGCTGGTGGTGCACCACTTACTCAGCTGTTCATCCTTCCTTTGGTTTGGTCAATAAATTGGTACCTGGAAAAATCTGGGGAAGGTAAACTGTGGAAACCTGGGTGTCTCAGTGGTCTGTGTTCCTTGGTAAAGAATATCATCCATCACAGGCTCAAGGACCAATAAGACAGAGATGAGCATCATGGCCACATACAACCATAGTATATGGCCACAACTTTAACTACTTTTATTGTCATATTCATCAGTTTCAAGAAATCACCAGTGCATGCTATGGATACTAATCATTGATGTAAATTTACAAAAGGAGGTCCTGGTGAGTCACCTATGTGATAATTATGTCCAAATTGCTTGAAACAGTAATAATTATCAGATCAGTAAAAAAAATAAGACACATTAGCAAAAGAGATCCATAGTGATAAAGATAATAACAGGAAGGACCGCACAGGTATTTTCTAAGCTGCAAAGCAAGGATGTGAAGAAATAGGCAAGTTATAAAAAAAATTTATCCATTTGTGTTTTGCACTTGGGTCTGGAAAGAAGACTGGCGTGGACTATGCCAGAGTCATTTAATGTGCTCCTTGATTGACCCTCTGCCAGTACCTACTGCTAAGCTGGCAGACTGGTATTAGGTACATCATGCAGGTATCCTTGAATAATAGGATTTTTTACTACCTTGCATGTTTGATTCAGGATGCCTCGGTGTTCCCCTAAAATTTTGGATGGTTGAGGAAGATGCTGATGTACATTAACTCATATGTCCATGAAATTCCAAACAGAAATCAGAATATAATGTTTTATTTCAGTAATTTTAATTTTTTGTGTATATTTTACAATAAGGCAGTTGCATGTAAAGGTTTTTGGGAAAAAGGGAAGAAAATCCTTTTGGTACTCATAGACTTTGAGAAAGCATATGACAGGATTCACAGGAAAGGACTATGGGATGTTTGAGGAGTATGTGTGGAGTAACATGGAGGGATAGAATAAGAAATGAGGATGTAAGAAGAACTGATGTTTTGAGAGAGTTGGCTGGATGGGCAGATCATTGTGTGTTGAGATGGTTTGGGCATATGGAAAGAATGGAATGCAGGAAACCAGTAAAAAGAATAATGGTGTCAGATGTGCATGGTTGAAGGTTAAGAGAAAGGCCACATCTAGAGTGGATGAACTTTGTGAAGAGAGCAATGAAAGAAAGAAAAATTACTACACAGCAAGCAAGAACAGCTGTGCATGATACAGGTTAATGGAGAGTGACAGTGTTGAGTGCATAAAATTGATGCAGTCTCTTTGACCCCTGGGAGGGGGTGTGGGCATACATGATAGGATCCATCGGCATATGGACCTGATTAGGGTTCAAGGCACTCCATAGGAAGCTCCCTGTATCTGCTGTGGTCTCAGGATTGGATTAGATGTGGGGTAGGGAACATTATCATTACAAAGGGTCAGGGTTAAACCAGTGTATGCTGTCAGGCCTTCCTATGGGTGTATATGGCTAGCTGTGCTACACCTAAGCTTCTGATGTAATATAGTGATCCACAAGACTGTCCCTTTCCATCAGACACCAATGGAGCTAAGAGTGTGAATGATGTGTGTATGTGTGAGTGTATATTGCTTTATCTGGGCCACCCAGCATACAATTTCCAGCCTGGCATATAGATAGATAGGTTTAAATTTATTTATTTGTTTTATTTATTTATTTATTTATTTATTTTATTTATTTATTTATTTATTTATTTATTTATTTATTTATTTGCAGAGGAGGCAGCCAAATCAATAAATGAGGACAAGCTTGAGGAAGGCACAAACATCACTTTGGCAGAATCTGCTCTATCATCAGACATGACAGCAACACAGTAGCCAAATGTAATTTTGTATGTGCACAATTCTCATAGTCTTAATTTGTTCTAAATATATTTTAAGGTAAGTATAATCTCACATCCAAGAAATATTGATCATGCCATTATTTATTATTTTCCAGAGTAATATTGTATATATTTCAGGATTATGAATACTACAGCATATAAATATTATTTGTACACATAAGCAAATAGTTTTTATTTATTTTTATTTTATTTTACTTTTTAAGGGGATCCTGGACTTACTAATGTAGCTATTTTGTATATCATGAGTTAGAGTAAAGAAAAAATATAGGATGAAAAGTCATCTGCCTTGAATTTTGTTAAGAATATTTTCAGGTTCTCAGGCAATTCATCATATGTAATTAATTGGTGACTGCACTAGACTGATAAACTGAATAACATTGCCCTTTGTTTCTCTGTTTCTAATATTTTTCAAGCAGTTCCTTATGTTGGGGGATGACAGTTGCTAATATCATTTATTTATTTTTTTATTTTTTTTTTTATGAATTATGTATGATCATGTCATGACATTCAGAAGGAAGAGATTTTCCATTTGATAGGAAATTTAAGGGAGATTATTATATATAATAATACTTTGGTGCTTTATCATTGTCAAAATGTGTCAGAACCTTTTCCTGATTATTTATAATTTAATGTTTTGAAGCAAAGATCATGAGGCATTTGTTGCTTCTTCAACTCATGTAGGGAAAGATTCATCATTCTGTTAATTACCATGTACTGTACCCATGGTATGCTACTCTAGAATCCCATTTAACCAAACCCAAATACTTCACTGATCCAAATTTATCCTTTTTTTTTTTTTTTTTTTTTTTTTTTCAATAAAACTAATCAATGTACTAAAAATGGGAAAAAAATTCCAGTTAAATCACTCACATATCACTTGATAGATGTTTCATCATTGTGCTTGCAGGGTTGGTTAACCATGCACACTTATCATACCTACACAACTATCCTGTTCATTTACTTAGTTTCACCTGTTTTATGCTGTGCCATAAATAGTCATACTAAAAGTGATCCAGAAAACTTAAAAGGATAGAAAGAGGCAATAATTAAATGATAGAAGCAAAGAGTGTACATTAACTAACTTACACATATAGGTCTGTATAGGTATGGAGATGCAACTACAAATGTATAACTCAGGCCTTGTATACTGTGGGTACAACTAGTTAAACACACACACACACACACACTTGTAATGTTATCACAGGGTTAGCCTTTATGGAGAGGAGCATCTAACAAGGCCAGACCATTATTTAGTGATCATTGGTATGTATGGAAAATTTATTCTTTATTTATTAAAAGTAGATTCTAGTCATACAAATTTTAGATTTTTTTCCCAGCAGACTTTTCCATCCTATTGAGTTAAATGGGATTCTCATGTATCTTGAAAGGTGTATGTTATATATAAAAAAAATCAAAGGTTGTGTGGGCATCAGGACAGCTAGTAACTTTTGCCATAGAGATATGTTGTGCAGTCCTTTTTCTCATTAATGTCTTGACATCCATATCAACTTGGGAGAGTGCTGTCATCCCTCATATGAATTCTGTTTCAGAACTTTTTTTTTTTATAAACAATATCAAAGTTTAATGATGTATTTTATTTAAGGTATTTGAAGTAACATGTGTACATTTCAGTAAACAAGCTTCTTTCTCAAAAAATATCATATAGGATCTGTAATTTTACTAGCATTTCAATGGAAGAACCCTTGAAATGTTCAGAATTACTAACAGATAATCAGAAAAATTGAAAATGTCTTCTCTGAGCTTGAATTTTTTTTAATACCTAAGCTGACAATACTGCATCAATCACATCACTTTAGTATAGTCATCCATTAATGTCAATTGCTTGTATTATTGATGTATAAGTAAATGATAATAGTCATTAGCTCTACTTAATTGTTACATTTTTTTGATAAAGAAAATTCACTGCCCATACGATGACGAAGATATTCATGTACATTAACGAATGTTGCACTTTTTAGTGGATATGTACTTGTGTATAAGCTTCACTAGTCATTCCAGCATTAGAGCTAAATAAGTAACCATTGCATTCCTTTTATTAAGTCTAGTCAGGTATAAATAATTGGTGTAAGAAATATATAGGGAGTATTGTTAAGATATTTGATCATGCAGTACTAGACCAAGACTGCTTGATAAATTTTATTTCATCAAACAATGCAATGACAAAGAGTTACATAACAAACTGTTGTGGTCCATACATATCCTGAGCAAAAATTTGTACTTAGTATGCAGATTTATTATTTAATCATTGTACATTTTTTATAATAAGATACATAAAACATTATATATATATATATATATATATATATATATATATATATATATATATATATATATATATATATATATATATATATATATATATATATTGCTGACTGAAGAATATATATAAAGACACATGTATTTGTACAAAAACTCAGATTTTTGCTTCAGTGGTACTTCTTTCATCTAATTATATTATTACATTCAAGGGGAAAATTCTATATATTTCATTACAGAAAAGCAATTAAAAGTATTTATAAACTATCATGAAAACAGTATAGAAATGTCTGTAAGTAGATCATTAATTTGACTATTTTTACGATTACATCCTGCTGTTTTCAGTGTTTCCGTTGTGCTTCCAGATGTGTTAATATATGAGTCATATTCCTGAATGTGTGTTTCCGCTTTTAAGAAATAAGTCCTGTTCTTTATGCTCTTCAGAAATGTGATTGATGACTAGCTAAAAGCCATCTCTTTATACAGCTAATGCCAGCTAGTCTCACAGTGGTTTTACACAAGCCACTTTACAGTCTCCAAAGTTTCTCATACTATATTAGCAACATATCACTCTTTTTATCACATTGCTCCAGTTCACTCTCTCTTGGAGTTTAAGGCCGTGTTGACTTTATGCTTCCTTATTTTTAGAAGTTCCCTGGTCTTCCCTCTTAAGCATGTTCCAGTTTCATTCATTGTTCACTACAGTTATTTAAGTTTTATTATTTTTTGCATTTAGTGTCAACTTTCATTGAACATGATTTCATTGTGCATGAAATACATAACTGCATGAATGAGTAAAATATCCAAAGATTTATGTAGCACAACACAGATTCACAATTGCACATATTACTCACAGAATAATTTGAAATATCTTTGAAATGTTATGCATGCTCTTATATGCATATGATATGGTCACGAGTAAATTAGCAGAAGAGCTCCAGACTTTATTAGGTGTTGTAGGTGGATATGGAGGAGACTTTGGAGTAAGGTTCATCAGTGAATAAAGCAAAGCAGTGATGGTAAACAGATCAGAAGATGAGAAGAATTCAGTATGGAGAATTGGAGGGAAAAAGTTACAGCAAGAGCATCAATCCAAGTACTTAAGAATATGCTGTAGGTAAGTTCAAATTGATGTGGAATGACTAGGAAGGAAGAGATCATCATGGTGAATCAGTGGGGGTGGGACAACTAAGAAATGCACCAAGTATGAGTGAGCAGATATGATACAAGAAGTCTGAGAGAGTGTGGCTGTACCAAGATGTGATTGCATGCAATGAGAATGAATCAGATGAACTGAAAATAGGACAGAACAGAGTAGCAAGAACACAGGTTGGCCATCACTAATCTAGTTCCATCACCATTTTCAACTACTGTAGCATAATTTCAAATTTCACAGGTTGCCACACCAAGCTGCTGCCACTGCTGTTTTTTGGAAAGATGATAAGATATATTTAATTTTTTTAAACGGAGTTGGGAAAAAAGGAATGAAAAAGCAGTGTAATAGTGAAACAGAAACAATACAAGAATAACAGAAGCAAGGAATCAATGACCAAAGAAGCATGATAAGGTGAAATAGGTCACAAGAAGAAGCCACTTGCTGCATAGTCAGCTGGCATAACTTCCCAACACGGGAAGCCATTCTAATTTTATTTGTTTTCTCCATCTGTTATTAAACCAGCTCAGTTTTAGCTATATTCATGGCTCCAGTGAATAAGGGAAATGCTTCTCATTGTGTAGAGCACAAACACTGTA
>NC_087153.1:6472500-6540000 GCF_035594125.1 Scylla paramamosain
TTAGTGCAACAACCTTCCACTTCAACTGCCACTGTGAGACTGAGGCAAAGGCAGTGTGTGTGTGGGTGTGGTGTGTACTCACCACCACTGCCACCACCACCCACACACTCCCTCTCTCCGTCTCTCCTTCCCAGTCTCACTCACACCCCTGCTGCCACTGACCGAATGTTCGATAAATGCAAAATTCACTATAATAGGGTTTGATATACTGAGTGTTTACTATTTTTTTATAGTAGGCTTAACATTGAAATTGACTCACATTTTTCTAACTAGCTTTTTATAGTTCTCAGTATTTATTTCTATGGTTAAAGCTATATTTTTTGTTATTCAAGTATATTCTCTCAACTTTTCTTATGTCCACTCAAATATCGAGACCTTCATTTCTACTGTAGTAGAAGCTCTTTCATGTCTAATGCATCCTATCTATTCAGAGTGTGTGTGTGTGTGTGTGTGTGTGGGTCTCAAATTTGTTTACATGATGACATCTTTAGATAGTTTAGTCACATTGAGAGAATGGACAAAGTGACAAGTATTGGAGGATTGTGAAAGTGGAGTGGATGTGAGAGGAAAGCCCCATATTGTCTGCTGAGAGAGAGAGAGAGAGAGAGAGAGAAGGAGGGATGGAAGAAGGATGATAATGAAATGTGCAAGAGGGAATAGTATAGACAGAAACAAAAAAAAAGAATCTCTTGTAGCCATCCTCATAAGAAAATTGTAGGGAACAGTTATTGAAGTAAATTAGATTACCTAGATTTGACACCAGTAAAGCTAGAAGAGTGGCAAGCAGGCAGGATATAAAAGGAAAGGAAGGAAAAAAACAATAAAACTTTATTATATAGATATGTCAGGTGATTTATTTTATATACCTACATACCTTTGCCTTTCATTTTAATTTGTCAAAAAAGCAGTTTGCGTGAATTGATTTTCTTATATTCATTATTAATCCTATATTTCAGACGATTAGGGCTTGCTCAGAAACTCATGGACCAGACGGCAAGAGCAATGGTTGAGTGCTTCAATGCCAAATATGTTTCTCTTCATGTCAGAAAATCCAACCGAGCAGCTCTGAACCTATACACCAATACTCTCAAATTTACGTAAGTTAATTTATTTGAGTGTATTACTGTGGAGTGCTGTGTATGCTTCCTGTGCCCTCTCAATAGATGAAACTCTTAGGGAAAGAAAAGTTGCATCAATTACATCTTGGAGTAGGGATGTTGTGGGATGAATGGTGAGAGATCCATCCTCTCTCCCACATCAAACCTGATTATCAGGCTGATTTCTACCAGATCCCCAAGAGCATCTTTTTGAGGTCCTCAAGGTCATATCATTATTGATGTATTCACAACTGCTCTTCATTCATCTCTGTCATGTGCAGCCACTACTTCTCTGCCCTACAGACATACCTTTTTGCATCTTACACTCCCTTCACAATGTTCACCTATCCCATTTATGGTTTTTTAAAACTTATTGCCACATCAGATCCAGTTAATTTCTTCACCAATTACTCTTCTTCCATTTTTCCTACTCTGATTTGCTTGATCATCTACTGGTAACTCTTCTAACAATAGTTTTCTTCTGCACTTCCTCACTCACTCAATCCATACATATTACTCTGGACATTCCTTAGACACATCATCTCCATCACATTCATTCTTCTCCTCTCTCCTATTTCGTGTTTGAGCCCCATACTGCGCCTCTCTGCTTTTAGTCCAAATGATCAACTCTCTCTTTCCACATCTTTCATACTTTACCTCTTCAGCTATTCCTGCATCTCTTTATCATTTTGCTACCCTAAATACTCAAAAATGAATTGTACCCATTTTTACATCACTATCCTTTTCAATATTCAGTAGTCTAGATATCACTGTCCATCTCTTCCCTGCAACATCTCTTTATTCATTTATTCATATTTTATTTTTATTTTATTTTATTTTATTTTATTTTATTTTATTTATTTATTTATGTATTCTCTCTCTCTCTCTCTCTCTCTCTCTCTCTCTCTCTCTCTCTCTCTCTCTCTCTCTCTCTCTCTCTCTCTCTCTCTCTCTCTCTCTCTCTCTCTCTCTCTCTCTCTCTCTCTCTCTCTCTCTCTATTTCATTAAATTGTAGAAAATTATATGTGACTAACATTTTTTGTTGATTTTAGAAAAAGTACCTTCATTAAAAAATTCCAAACCTAACTGTTACTTTCCTTTCAGAATTTCGGAAATTGAACCAAAGTACTATGCTGATGGAGAGGATGCATTTGCCATGAAGAGGGATCTTTGTTCATTTGCTTTGCAGAATGATGTCAGTCCAGCAGATTCAGGAACCTTCTTTGATAATAAAAAAAATGAAGAGAAGGATAAATGAAAGTATATATGTATTTTTTTCTCAACTTCAGATACATATGAAATGTGTTTTAGATTGAATTTGTGAGTTTGCTCTGTGCATATTACACTATATTTTGTTTTTTCTTGAATCCTTTGTTGAATAATTAAAGGTTGAGAACTGATTCTAAAACTGTCTTTCAGTATCATATCAATTGTAAGTCATCATATACTGGATTTTTTTTTTCTTTTTTTTTTTTTCATAATCCTGTAACAAAAGACATCTGTTTTCTCCCTTTTGTGGGAGCTGTCATTTGATGACTATGCCTTCTGCATAAGCACATAAAGCATGCTCTTTACCTGTTCCTGATTCCCTGTTCCATTTCCACCTCTCATTCGTCTTAATCTCATCCCTTCCTCCTTGTCCCTGTCATACCTTACATGGCTTCATTCATGCCCTCGTCAACATCCCATGGCTTGTTACCCATGTGTGTGTGTGTGCAAATTTTACATGACTGTAGCATTACTCGTATATTCAATCATTACGTACTTTCACATCATAACCATTTTATTTAATATCCTTATTCTCCTGTATAGAGTTGGATAGCTTATGTCTCATAAATTTATGTTTACAGCAAAAGATTTCCTATCATGGATGACTTCTGATAGGGAGTAGGTTCAAAATACTTGCACATACACAAGAATAAAATATTGCTTTTCTGTATATTTGTATGATTTTCTCTCTCTCTCTCTCTCTCTCTCTCTCTCTCTCTCTCTCTCTCTCTCTCTCTCTCTCTCTCTCTCTCTCTCTCTCTCTCTCTCTCTCTCTCTCTCTCTCAACAGAGAAAGAAAATTACAGGGAACATACTATTTTACTGAACAGCAATGTTTTTTTTTTTTTTTTTTTTTTTACCTTTTCAATAAATTAATCAATTGTGTTTGTGTGTGTGTGTTTGATGACATGATGTGAGATCAGTCACTCATCATTCACATACACATGTGAAGGGAGCCACAGAGTCATGAGGAAATGGAGGAGAGTGTAAGAGATATGTAGAATGGGTATTTGGAGACAAAAGGTAACAGATGAGAGTGGAGAGAGAATTTAGGAAGAGGGAGGATCCACCTAATGATGGATCCATTAAAGATTATAATAATTTCACTGCATTAGTTACAGAGGTAAAAAAAAAATCCTTAAGGTGTTGTCAGCAGGCAACTGTATAAGTACTAAACATGAAAGTTTGCAATTCAGACAAAAAGTTAACTTTTCTTGTGAAATTAAATCCATCACATATTTCTAAAGGTAAGTTTAGTGTTTACGTTGTTCAGCCCTTGTCATGTGATCAAAGTTTGTATTCATAATTATATGCATCTCACCTGTGAGTCTATTTTTGGGGGCTTTTCTGTAAACTTCATCCCATGCCTTCTTTAATCTATAATCTACTCTAACCTGTCTTATTACTACAAAGCATCATACTCCACATGAAACATTCTTGTGTAATTTGTTTATCATGCATTGGGGAATAGCTCTTATTAATTATTAAAAGAAAAAATTACTGAACTATCACTAAAAGCAAACTTTTGTTCCATCCTTTGTGCTTGATCTGCATGAGAATATCCTAATATCAGTGCTTTCCATTTTTGGTTACACTGTGAGTGCCTTACAGTCACAATTTTTGTGAGCATGGCTACCTCTTAAATCTTTATGACTGAAGAGGTGTAGAACTGATGATGAAACATCCAGTTTTCCATTCACTCAGTGTTTACACTTCACTGGAACTCCACCTTCTCATAGTAAAGAGGTTCACATATTCCATTGATCTGGGTAACTAAATAAGACAGGTGCAATCATATTAGCCAAGTACACTGGAAAGAATGCATTAACTCACCAAGATTCTCAGAGCCACATTTACAAAGTACATATTGCCAAAATGCTTCCTGACCGCCATGACCCTCAAAGTCAACCAAGTGTAGGAAGTTGGGGAAAGCCTATTTCCTTGAGAGGACTTTGAGACTGATAATGAAAAGAATCATATGAATATTTATAATTACCTATCAGATTTCATCAGCAATGCTTTAAACTATAATCATGTTGGAGTGATGGACACTAATATTTGGAAGGCAATGATAATCTGCAACATACATGACTTATTTATTTTTCATTCCTATAGTAATATATGTAATTGAGAGGAAAGCTATATGCATATAATCAAGAATAATATAATGAAGAATATCATCATTTAGTTACATACAGCAGCATTTTTTACATAATTTGCTTTATCAGTATTTATAGTTAATCTCAACACTGGAGGAAACAAATTTACTCATCACTTCTTGTCTTTTGGATCAACATCCACTTTGTGGTTTCCTTTTAACCTTCCTGTGACTAAATTAGTATGTGTAGCATCCATGGAGAGAACATCCCAAAAAGTCACATTGCATTATTGAGTAGAAAAGTTGATGCATATGTGTATGTTTCATATAGCAGAATCATTGAGAAAATTATCTCTGTGTGTGAATGCATAACAGTTGTAGTCCCAGTAAATATACTATAATAAATAAGCTTGTGAAAACTTGAACTGTGCAACATCATACATGCTCATCTCACATATTCCTTTCAGTATTCTGTCACTCTTCTTCCTTAATGGAAATGTTGAGAATGGATTATTTAAATTTTTACATACTGCATGAAGAAGTATAAAGCATGATTCTTTCTCAGAATAAGTAGTACTTCATGATTACATCTTGTTTATAAAAATATTTTGTATATGCACATACTTGTAGAATTCAGAATTATGCAGTGGTTTTTGTATACTTGAAGCAAGCATTAACTTCCTCTTCAAAGTTAATGATTTATAATACATAAGATTTATTAGTCCCATGTCCTTCATTCCATATATATATATATATATATATATATATATATATATATATATATATATATATATATATATATATATATATATATATATATATATATATATATATATATATATATATATATATATTCTCAGCTTATCATAAAAGGCTGCTAAAATGGACAGAATATGGATGTGGATATCCTCCATATCTATACCTCTACAAGTAGACATGGCATGACATCTTATCTCAGCTACCCACCTTTAAAAGGTAATTCAACTATGTGAATAAAGATAATAACAACATTTCCTAGACTGAGATATAATTCTTCACTATTGCCATATGTGCTAGTGTGTTAAGTCATACATATATGTATTTTCATACATTTTACAAGACTTCAAGACCTCAACTCTGCTGCATAGTCAATATTGAGTCTGATGAGATAACTTCTTGTAGTTTATTGAATTTCATTCTCGTAATAATTAGCATCATCTTTTACCATTACTGATAATTTCCCTGTATGTCTGGAATATTGAGAATTATATAATATACTTGTAAAGACTGTTGAACTTTAAATTAGCTGTAGCCTCCTAAGTACCTAGCTCCTTTAAGAGGATAAGGATAGTGGATTGGTTGCAATAAATCAAGATCCATTTCAGCCATAGTGACTAGTATGGCTTGAATGGTAACTTATTTTTGCAGAATTAAATCAAGTTTAATATGCCCTATTTTAAAACCAAATTGTCTTTTTTTATTTACTTATTTATTTATTTTTTTTTTTATTATTTACACACATTAGTCTCTAATAATGCATTCTATTGATCTATTGCTTTATTTAAAGAACTATTGTTATGTCCTCTTAATATTGGGTTGATTCCTGTTTGACAAGTTTTTTTTTTTTATCTTTTCTCCACAGTGAGCAACTCAATCATTTATCTCTCAGCTTAGACCTGAGGTACCCATCTTATTGCTCTCTCTCTCTCTCTCTCTCTCTCTCTCTCTCTCTCTGTGTGTGTGTGTGTGTGTGTGTGTGTGTGTGTGTATTTACCTAGTTGTATTTACGTAGTTGTAACATATGGGAGAGGAGCTAAGCTCGTACTGTCCCGTCTCCATAACTGTTTTTATCCAACTTTTCCTTAAAGTCATGAATATTTGTAGCACACACCACATCCCCTTCCAGTCCATTCCATGCCTCTATGCTTCTATGAAGGAAGCTAAACTTCTTTATGTCCCTGTTGCAGGTGGTTACTTTTAGTTCTCTTCTATGTGTGTGTGTGTGTGTGTGTGTGTGTGTGTGTGTGTGTGTGTATTCCACACCACAGAGATTTGACCCCAAGCTGCAATTTGTCATGGTTAACCTTGATCCAGTTTACCTCAATATCTGATATTACATTGTACTTCTAGATGGATGTAAATCAACATAGCAACCATTTGTTTTATTGAAAATATGGTGATATTGCAGCATAGATTTTATGGTTTTGGAGATAGTACATTCTTAAAATGCTCACCAGACAAAGCTTTTCAAGTGTTAACAACAGAACTATCTTACTGAAGAAATATGAAAAGGCAAGGGGGCATCTGAAGTGAGCAGAGGTAGATGAGTTGGTTTGTGTAAGAAAGAAATATTACTTGAATATACGGTATCACTTTGGCAGCCAAACAATAGGGCATAGGAATAAAACATGTCTGTTGCCAGCTACCGGTAGATAAGAGGTCCAACAATAATACGCGGAAAATTCCCTGCCTAATGAAACTCCTTGTGCATATTTAATGAAGCTTCCAAAACATTTCGAAATATAATTTTGTTGGATTATTATTATTTTTTTTTTTTTCGTTTCTCAAAAAAAAAAATCTATATGAGCCCATCTGAGTAGGATATTGGTGTATATATATATATATATATATATATATATATATATATATATATATATATATATATATATATATATATATATATATATATATATATATATATAATTTTAAGTTTGTTGCATATGAAGAATCGCCCTATTTAAATGCTCGATATGGGTACTCTGGGGCATTAATTAATGACTTACGAAGACATGGATGCCACGAGGAAGCTCCTTAAGATAGGTTCTATGCATAAATAGTATTTTTTCCCATCTGAATATTTTGTTTATTCCAGGACTGTTCTGTATTCTATGTATTGATTCAGAGGTGACGAGAAGTTTCACGCTGATCAACGGACAAATAAAGCTTACGAAGACAGCCAGGGTAGGATCTAAGGGTTCAGAGCAAGGAATATAGAGAAGCAAGAAGGGGAAGAAAGGGTTTCCCGCTTTCCTTTGTTATCCTCTGATTCCTTAAACAGGATGATATTAGGAGACGATTGTAATTTGCTAATTAAATATGAGAATAGATAGGTATATTTCGTGGATCAAATTAATGATACTGTTTGAGATGTATTTTCGCTAATTTTGGCGTTTTTATAAATTACTACAACTTGTTGACCTAATATGATAACGGGACCTATTCCATGCTACATGAGTTTCGGGATACCATCTTCATTCAAAATCAAACCAAGAAATCAATAAACAACAAAGGCACAGAAGCAAATGCTATTGATTCATAAGTACTGCAGAATTGTCATGGTAAAGAAAATAAGGTACTCGATAGCCTTAAGAGACAATCAACAAAAAAATGCGATCCTTTTAGTGCCCAGTCTACGATGCTTATTTGTTTTATACTCTTACTGCGCTTCAATCACAACGGGAACTTTGCCGCTTATATTACCTTACCGCCATTTTCGCTCCCTGGGACGCTTTTCCCGGTGGCTGTAGAAATGCTTGCTGATACGTAGCGGTATTAATAGTATGTCATTCATGTGTGAAATTATGGTGCCTAAGAAGGAGGAGACTCACCATGTATATTAGACAAGTAAGTACATACAGTGCATTGTTGAACATAGCAATGGTAAAGTGAGGAGGCTCTGGCCAGGGCACAGCGGGTGTGAGCCATTGGCGCCATCCGAGGCTCGGGCTTGCCACCCACTAGAGCTTGACACCAGGTGGTGGTGATGGTACAACTGATCTGGGAACTGCAATGTGAACTCTTGGTCACGATTGCTCGAAAGAAAGTCATCATAATTCATTTATAACCGTCCACACTTAAGATCGTTTTCAAATCTGCCAGGTGATGTTGGTAACTCATTATCCCCAAATGATAATGAAATGTTCAGAATTTCTGCTTCGGTAAGGTTTCAGAACTTTGTAGTGTACTCGATTAAAATTACGATTTTCCTGTAGTTTTTTTTATGAGTGTCGAATGAAAGTGACATTGGTTTTTGACACGTACAATATTCTTAACTCGCAAGCTTGGGGACCTGTAGAAAGGATAATTTTGTTTTGGTTGAGGAAACGAAATACACATAATTTCATGTTGTCACATAATCTCATGAATGCCACACAACAAAAACACAGCTTCCGCATAACTGTCTCCTAATTGTGGGGTAAGGTCAGAAGCGGATCTAGTCTACTAGGTTGACTGGTGTCACCTGGCAGCCACAGTATAAAATTGTAAAACACTTCCTTAGGGTTAAATGTATACTAAAGATATAGTATGTATGTTAGTATTTAAGTATGCAACGTGGATTTTCAGCTGTAAGGATGCAAGATTAATAAACAGAAGATTATTATTATCATTAAATGCCACACAATTCTTAACTACCACATAAGTCTCCAAACTGCCATTTAACAGTCTTGATTGCTCTATAGTCTAACTGCTGCATTACGGGATAAAGATTAAATCTTTGGCCTTTTCAAGTTGGGCAATGGAAATATTTTTTTCTCATAGATTTTGTTGTGTTTTAAATTAACTTGCTAATAATTTCCTTTGGTAATTTGCAATGAAAATGATGAACATTAATCCAAAACATCCTGATATTGACCAGAAAAAAAATCATCCTCACAACATCACTGTTACCCACATTCCCTCTGGGAAATTAATGATTTGTTAAAAGAATGAGTAATAATTAATGCAAAACACATTTAAATAAGCTATGCCAAAAGAAAAAATAAATATGTACATTCGTTATCAGTCAAAATCAACCAGGAAAAAAAAAAAATCAACCTCACTAAGACAATAGTGATGCTGTTCACTATGCACTTTGAACACTTGCTACAGAATGTTTCACTGGTCTTGTGCCATGGGACTGTTAGGTGTTAAACCAAATTTATCCAAACCTAGCCTAACCTAACTGGTGAAATTTCACTCACCAATATCTCTTCTACACAAAATTTTTGGTGGGCATTATTTTAGGAGAGGACCATAACACTCAACACATTTGAGTGTTGTTTCTTTATTACCTTAGTGGTTACTGAGAAACTTACTTTATTGAAATTTTCATTGCAAATTGATAGTTTCCGTGATATAGTGAATTTTTGTTAGGTGATGCGCATAGGTCAGGTTAGGTCATGTTAGGGTAGGTTAGGTCAGGTTACATTCAATCAAGTTAGGTCAAGTCAAGTTAGGGTAGGTTTGCCTTCTTTTAAGTGACTATCTCCATTCAAGTACCCATTTTTGTTCCCCCACCCATAAAGCCCACTTTCTGACAAGTCCCCAAGATCGTAGGAGGATGAAGGAAGAGGCAAAATGAAATATTTCAAACATGTTTTATGCAAAAAAAAAAATATATATATATAATAATAATAATAATAATAATAATAATAATAAATAAGTAAAAAAAAAAAATAAAAAATAAATATATATATATATATATATATATATATATATATATATATATATATATATATATATATATATATATATATATATATATATATAAACAAATATCATAATTTTGCACTCAAAATGGAGTTTGTCCCTATTGTAAAAATGTATCTTTTTTTTTTTTTTTTTTTTTTTTTTAGCTTATTTTGAATTAAAGCTAAATCTGCTTGCTGTTTTTTCCTTTATCCCCTCTGACTTCCCCATCTCCTTAGAAATTAATGATTTGTGATAAAAGTAAAAAGTAAATCAACATAAAACAGACCAAAATATGAGGAAAAATTGTTTCGTCCTTAAGTAAATAACACAGCAGTAACACTCGCAGTGTTCCTCTTAGAGGACTGGCTACTGGTTGCCACGTAATCTAACCTAACTAACCTAACTTGTCCAGATTAATCTGACCTAACCAAACTAACCTAACTTAACCAAATTAACCTATCCTAACAAAATAAACCTAACATACTAATCTAACTTAACAAAACTAACTAACCCTGATGTTATGTAACTAGACTAGTCTAACCTAACCACACTTACCTAGCCTAACCTAACCTATATCACACGTGTAGGTGCTGTCATGAGAGCAAGCAAGCAAGCTTGCTTCCCCCAAAAAACAGGTAAATGCTTAAAAATTATCATCATAAATAACGTGGTGGGTTTATATAGGGTTCAAATTACTCAGAATGAGAAGCTCTATTTGATGAGGAAGGTAAGAAGAGCCATTTTGAGATTGGTGAAAGACAAATAATATCACCTAGCCTGACATAACAAAACCTAACAACTAACCTAATTTAGTCATGGCTACTTTGTAAAAAGAAACTTACTGTCCTGACTGACATTTCATTTACTCTCACTTTTCCTTTCTGGCCTTTTTTCATGAGCTACAGTCACAATGGCACCACACACTTGCAGCAGAACACTGCTTCTGTAAAGAAAAGTCAGGGAACCTTGAATTGTAAAATTGGGCAATACTTGCACGATGAGAAGTGCAATGGACCCCTGCTCATTGCAGGTTAGATCAATGCAACCCTTGTTTTTATGTAGTTATTGGCTTTGGATTTATTTATTTATTTATTTATTTAGTGTTGAGCACCAATCACACTCCATACAGTTGCAATACTTGTTGCAATCTTCATAGAGAGAGAGAGAGAGAGAGAGAGAGAGAGAGAGAGAGAGAGAGAGAGAGAGAGAGAGAGAGAGAGAGAGAGAGTTTGCATGTTTATGTATGAGTGTGTGTGTGTGCTCAGAGCAGCAGGAGAGTAATGATGGCAGTGGGGTGAGAATAGAGGGTGAGAGATGTGGCAGCAGTGGTTTGGGAGTGAGGTGTATTGGTTTTGGCATTGTGGTGCTGGTGATGGTGTTGATAGAGGAGCCAATTGTTGCCTCAGAAAGGGTGCCAGGACAGAAGGCAAGTAGTCAACTGATTGGGGTGAAGTGAGGCCAAGATATTGCATCATTGTCATTGTCATTATTGTTATCACCTACCTGATCATCATCATCATTGCCATTGCTATCCTCTTGATCATTATCACCATCATCATTGTTATTCTCCTTATCATCATCACCATTGCTGTCATTGCCATCATCATCCTCCATCATCATTTATCATTATCATCATCTTCATTTTAGTGTTGAAGTAAGGATACCTTAGAATGTGAAAAACATCGTAAAGAAAAATAAATTAAAAGATAATGTTTTGAATTGATAAGTAAAGAAATTCTAGAAGATAAAGAAAAAATTGTGTTGCAGTGTAAGATGAATGAAGCAAGTGAAGAAACAAGGACACTGTAAGAAAAAATTATATGAATGTACTGAGTAAAATACTGATGAAGATGATGAGTAAAGCTGATCATCTGTGTGTGTAGCCATAATATGACTAATAAATGATTGGTAGCAATGAATGTAATGGCCAAAAGAGTGGTGGTAGTGGTAGGGAGAAGTGTGTGTGAGAGAGCACCTTGAAGCATCACTGTAACTCTGGGTGGTGAGTGTGCGACAGGGACAGGAGTTTGTAATGTGTACTGTATAGTAGTAAAGTATAACACAGTATTGTGTTATATACAGTGTTGCGCAGCACAACATGCACACGCAAACACACACACACACACACACACACACACACACACACACACACACACACACACACACACACACACACACACACACACACACACACACAGCATTACTCAGTAGACAGTTAAGAATTTAATGTCAAGCAGAGTGGTGCAGCACTCTGGGCAGTAGTCTGGGTGAAGGATAAGATCTTAAAAATTGCTAGTGGCGTTATGATAAATTTCCTTTTCATGTGTATGGGATAGAAAATACACAGAATGAAAGGATTTATCCAATGAGATGGGTAAGAATTGCTGATGTTTCATGAGCAAGAAATTTGATGTATACCTGTTACAGTGGAGGACTGCATTTCAAAAAGTAAATTAACTGAAAGCTTAAAACTCTAAACTAGGGGACTGTTCTTAGGACACTTCCGTAGAAAAAAAAGAAAAAGAAAAAAAAATACGAACAACAATGACTTACCTCATGGTAGATGTGAGAAAGTGGCAAGACAAACATCAGAAATTAGTGTAGCACTTTGAAAAGATCATTGTTTAACATGCACAGGATAATCAGACTAATTTATATATCACAATATATGTCAAATAATGTATATTCAAAATGTCTAATAAAATCAGAAGTGATTGGATTATCTGTCTAATGACATCCAGATCTGAAGCAGTTATAGGGTTGCTCTTGGATTGTGCTTCAGTTATGATATACTTTGTGTTATAGGGGTCATTAAATAGGTATGAATATCATTTGAAGTGGGATATTCGAGTTTTAAAAGATAAAAATCTAAACACAAGTTATCATCCATTCTAATCAGTAAATAGGGTAAAGTTGTCATAGTTACATATAGTATGACAGCAGGTAATGTTGACAGTAATTGTTGATATTTAATGTTAAATTGCATTAGTGTTTTGTGCACTGCCAACTTACTCATAGCATCATGTATTTTTATTTATTTATTTATTTATTTATTTATTTATTTATTTATTATTATTATTATTATTATTATTATTATTATTATTATTATTATTATTATTATTATTTTTATTTTTATTTATTTATTTATTTATTTTATTTATTTATTTATTTATTTATTTATTTATTTATTTATTATTGTTATTTTTTTTAATTTTTAGCTGCTGCAGATAACATGGTAAATCACTAGTAGTGCTGTCAAGGCATGCATATGATATAGCAACTCGGAATTGGAGTAGGAAGTGTGGATTTGCTCTCTCTCTCTCTCTCTCTCTCTCTCTCTCTCTCTCTCTCTCTCTCTCTCTCTCTCTCTCTCTCTCTCTCTCTCTCTCTCTCTCTCTCTCTCACACACACACACACACACACACACACACACACACACACACACACACACACACACACACACACACACACACACACACACACACACACACACAGATATAATTAACAATTAAAGCAAATTTCCAAACTCAAAGAATGTATTTATATTTCAGATTATTATCCAAGGTTTCAAGAGTTACCGTGAACAGACTGTTATAGATCCTTTTGATCCACGTCACAATGTAGTTGGTATGTATCTTCATGTCTTTGTCCTATTTCCCTTGTTAAAATCAGCTTCCTTGGTAGGAATGATATTTGATTTTATAGCATATCTCTGTTGAGTTTTCAAATGCTTTAAGATACATCAGTATCTAATTAACTCATTATTTCAACAGTTGGTCGGAATGGCTCTGGCAAAAGCAACTTCTTCTATGGTAAGATATACTATATATTTTTTTTTGTTTTCCTCCCTGATTATTTGCTACTTGGTTATCATTGCAGTTAGTTTTCATCCAGTGGTAATGTTGACACACAGTGGAACCTTGGTTACCAAACGCCTCCCTTTCGAACAGAATTTTTGAACTTATTATTGCTTTGGTTGTGGTACCATAATTCAGTTCTAGAACAAAGTTACTTGATTCCATGTATTAAAAGATATAGCAAAAGCTGCTGTTTATTACTAATTTATGATTTCTAAAAATATCTACTTTGTTTCTATATATATTTGGAAGAAACAGAGGGCAAGACAGTAATTCAATATTTGAAATAAGGTAAATGGGATCCCCTTGAAAAGCCTTGATATAAACAAACAGTTTTTTGGTGCTCAGGAGTAATTCCAGTTTTTGGTGCTCAGAGTAATCCCAAGCTACCTGTGGCACTCTTGATGACTCCCAATGCCATCACTACTGCACAACTGCAGTAGTTTTTTTTTCAGTAGCTTTTTCCAGCAGCAGGATGTCTAAGTGTTATGATCACCTTCATTTTGGCAGTAAGTAGGTTACTCCTCTCCGTGTCCTGTAAAGCTTCCCTCACTAGATCAGTCTAAACATTATCTGATGAGTTCTGTATCACTATGTTAATTCAATACATCCTTTCTGGGTAAATAATTTGTGAGCTGGAGATGATGTGAAGCAGCCATCTTGGCTGTGGGAGTGTCTGTCATAAGCCGCTAATACAATGTAGCCTGGTGTCTGGGAATGGATTAATCCATTTTACATTGATTCCTAGGGGGAAAATAGTTTTGGTTTTCAAACATTTCTGATTTTTTAATGGTTTTCAGAAATGAATTAAGTATGAAAACCAAGGTTCCACTGTATATTGGAGTAATTGTCATGCTGTCTTATTTATGACTTGAATATCAGTAATCCTGCATAAGAAGATTGATGCAATTTAGGGAATCAATTTTATTGTGGTAAAATTGCAGCAATATGATGCCTAAATAATGATTGTGATGCTAGCATGTTGGTTTGAATCTGTGGGCCTTTCTTATTGTTTAATCCTGGAAATATGGGGTATAGCCTGTTGATCTATTCATCTATGCTTGTGGGTTAACAGATTTGTATTTTCAGAAATTATAAAAATCCTGGTAATAGTCAACCTTATATTTCAAATATAAAAAATGTTTACCTTGTACTTACTAAAGGCAGATGGAGTTTTTATTCTCTGGGGGTGGATAACTGTAGCTTTTGGTTTGTTTGAAATTTTTTTGGTGAGGTGGATAAATATAGCCTTCAATTTGTTCTTGTTGTCTTTTGTTTGTAGGTAAAAATTGTTGGGACAGACTATTTTTTGCCTTATGTTTTGCTGTGGAGTATATAAATCATTCCAGTCGCATGGAAAGTTTGCTATTTATTTTACCTAATTTAAAACAGTCAAGATGGAAGGTCTTGAATTTAATGAAGTAGACTGAAGTACAATTTTCATTGTATTTAAACTTATTTTTTTCCTTTGTTTTATTTCAGCTATTCAGTTTGTTCTTAGTGATGAATTCAACCATCTCAGGGCAGAACAGCGCCAGGCCCTCCTCCACGAGGGTACTGGCCCACGTGTCATATCTGCATTCGTGGAGATAATCTTTGACAATGCAGATGGCAGGATACCGGTATGTTGGATATGGACTTTTTTTTTTTACACCACTATTTCTAGCTCACATGCAATAAAGATCTTATAATAGTGGAATATCTCTCTCTCTCTCTCTCTCTCTCTCTCTCTCTCTCTCTCTCTCTCTCTCTCTCTCTCTCTCTCTCTCTCTCTCTCTCTCTCTCTCTCTCTCTCTCCTACTGCTGCATATATGTGACTTTTAAGTAAAATTAGTACAGGTGCACACAGACACATATTACAGGTAATTGTATAAGTTGGTGTACTTTCTCTGATCATATACTTAGACCAATGTCAGTACACTCATGTCACTTCACTGATGATTAACTTAAAGCTCATAGAATTTCTTGGATATTTGAAATCATATTTTGATTCATACTACATTAGGAGAACTGATCTTCATCATTTTATTCTATTCAGTCCATCTAGATAACTGCTGTTATTATTTGTACTGTTTTATATATATATATATATATATATATATATATATATATATATATATATATATATATATATATATATATAATCGATACTTGTAGATGAATAAAGATAAAATGGTACTTTTCTTGCCTTCATTGATATTACCATCGTTTATAGTGCCACATTTCAAGAATGATTATCAAGTGCTCCTGAGATTTCACTTCCATTATATTTCTAAGAGTATGATGGGATCCAGTTTCTATACAGTATCACTAACTGCATGTATGTATATGGTGTTGCTTACAGATTGACAAAAATGAAGTGTGCCTGCGAAGAGTTATTGGTGCCAAAAAAGACCAGTATTTTCTTAACAGAAAAGCTGTAACAAAATTAGATGTCATGAATTTACTTGAGTCAGCTGGATTCTCCAGATCTAATCCATACTACATTGTAAAACAGGTATGCATTACTTGTGTTATCTGTATGTCTTGAGGAATAACAATTGCAGTATCAGTTAGTGTGTAAATGTTAAGGATTAGGTCCAAATAAAATGGAATGAATTTTGATAAAATACAGCTTTAAGGATATTTTGGTGAGATTTGTTTGTATTATGTGAAGAAAAGACATTTGGAAGACTTATTGATATACTTAGATATTATGTATGACGATGAACAGGAAGAAAATTACCCTTGGGTTTTGTACATGTGTTGTATGATGAGTAGGCTCCTCACTTAAGAGTGTTCTCAATGTAGCATAGTGACTAATAAGTATTATAGTTAATATAATAATTCAAGTATCAGTGATTTTGTAGTTCAAAACCAGTTGTGGTATTACATAAAGTTAACTTCATTATGTTGAGTATGCTGAGATAGCATTAGGAAATATAAAGTAATTGAAACATTAGTAACTTTGTTTATAGATAGTTTAGTACAGGCTAAAGAACTAGGAAATCATGAGGGTTCATGGGGTTTCAAATTATACATGAAAGGGAGTAATATAACATTGGTAGAGGAAGAGGAATAAATAAAATTGCCACAATGAATAAGCACAAGATCATGAAAAAGTAACATTTTGTTTGTTTAGGTCACAGTTTATGGAGGGTTTTTAAATTTCTTTCCACAGGGTAAAATTAATCAGATGGCCACAGCCCCTGATTCACAGAGGCTGAAGTTGTTAAGAGAAGTGGCTGGAACCAGAGTATATGACGAAAGGAGAGAAGAATCCAAAGTAATTCTCAAAGGTGGGTTACTTCTTGTTTTGTTTGTATCCATCATTATCATGTCAAGACTGAGCTTGAAATTAGTTGAAGGTTAAAGATCACCTATTGAAACAATTATATAACTATATCCTTCAAGACAGTATTAATTATAACTGAATTATGTAACTTTATCCTTCAAGATATAGTATTAATTTATTACTATATCCTTCAAGACATAAGATTACTACTTGTAAGTCTCCTTGCTCTCATTATTATATTAAAAGTTATGAATTTGCATCATATTTGAGACTGAAAAAGTATTTTGTGTAAATGTAAAATTTTTCTTTGTCCCTACTTTCTACTTTCTACTCAGGGTTATATACCTTACCTTTTACATATTCAGGATGACTTATAGTTTATTGTTCCCTATACCTGTGCATAATTTTAAGTAATATAATTTACAGAAACACAAAGCAAGAGGGAAAAAATTGAAGAATTCCTTCGGACAATTGAAGATAGATTGAAGACCTTGGAAGAGGAGAAAGAAGAGCTAAAGGAATACCAGAAGTATGACAAAATGCGCAGAGCACTTGAGTACACCATTCATGATCGTGAGCTGAAAGAAACCAGAAAAAAGCTGGATGATGTAAGTCTGAAACTCACGTCTTTTTATATACTTATTGAATGTTTATGTAGAGAAGTTAGGGGGGTGGGGGATGCAGATGGGTGGTAGAAGTTTAGAGTCAGGAAAACATTTTTTTTGTGGGTATATAGGTTCCTTGGAAATAGGTGGCCCTTCTCAATTTTTACAAAATTTAAATGTATCCTGTCACCAAATTATAACTAATGCCATTTCATTTAAAAAAAATTATTGGAGTCTTTTGATTATTGGTTAATGTGAACTACATAGGCTAATTAATACCAAGATATCAGAGAAGTATTAATATTGGTTCATTTGGGTTATTTCATTTATTTGTTTTATTATTATTATTATTATTATTTTTATTTATTTTTATTTTATTTATTTATTTATTTATTTATTTATTTATTTATTTATTTATTTATTTATTTTTTTTTACAGATGGAAAACCAACGCAAGA
Organism: Scylla paramamosain; assembly: GCF_035594125.1. Taxonomy (NCBI): domain Eukaryota; kingdom Metazoa; phylum Arthropoda; class Malacostraca; order Decapoda; family Portunidae; genus Scylla; species Scylla paramamosain. The sequence continues at coordinate 6,490,587 of NC_087153.1, forward strand.
ATTCTGGTGCTGAGCAGGAGCAGTTAAGACAACAACTTCAGAAAGCTCAAGAATCAATCAAAACACAGTCCAAAGAAATGAAAGAAATAAAGTCTAAGTTATCACAAGTAAGTATGGAAGCAACTTTTTTCCTTCAAAAAATTTTAGTATTTTATAATGCATCATTATATTTTTCAAAGGTATTTTAGAAGAATACCATCATTGTATAGGCTTAGTGATGATAAATATGAATCATGCTGTGTATGTAGATGGAAAAAATGTCTTTTAAAATGGCTAATTTAAAGTTGTTCATGAAGAAAACATGATTTAGTGTTATGTTTACATAATTCAAACAGAATAAGAGAAGAGTACAGTAGTAGTTTGAGTTAACTGAGGAGAAAAAAGAGCTTGGCTGATTTAAGAAATTCAGTATTTAGTTGGGGACTTGAAGAATGGGTTATGCATTTGAGTCAACTGAGCCTTAGGTTGGGAACTTTGAGGGGAGTTTAGAGAAGAGAGATCTAACTGTGGAAATAAAGAAAGTGATTGTTTAAAGAACTTTGTACCAAATGCATTGTATGACTGCAAGGAAAGGAAAGAGCTAGAAGAAAAGTAGTAGAGAAGTACTTTGGATGTGAAATTAAATTGTTTTTAAGTAATGAACAAAGAGATCTGGAAAGTGTGTGGAAAAAGGTATAGTTCTCTGGAGTTTGCAGACCAGGAAGTACTGAAGTAGTATGTTCATGAAATGAAAAATGAAAAAATAAGTTTGTTAAAGTAGTAGCCCAGGGGCTCCAATAGATTTTGAAGTAGTCTTACAGAATGTTAATGTTCATTAAAAGGCTCTGTCTGTTACAGGGATCTTGCAAATGTGGATTTGAATGTTGCTAGGCATTCAATTCTCAGTCAAATGCCATCTCATTTGTTTAGGAAAAGGGCCAGGTATATGAAATTAAAAATTGTCTATGTAAAAGTAAAATTATTTCTAGCTGTTCAATTTTTGATTGACAATTTCAAATATCCAGGTCAAAGAAGAAAGAGACACATTCAACATGGAACAGCAGCAGCTACTAAAGGAAAAGACCAAGTTGGAATTTACAATTAAGGATCTAGCAGATGAGGTGCAGGGTGACAACAAGTCAAAGGAAAGGGCAGAGAAAGAGCTTCAAAAATTGCGAGCCACCATTGCCCAAAAAGAAGCAGAGCTGGAAGCCATCAGACCAAAGTATGAGGAGAACAAAGCAAGAGAGGAAGAAGCTCAGCATGAGTAAGTTTATCAGTGTGTTTTCAAAATCATTACTTTAATTTAAAGTTATTAGAAATAAAAAATGGGGAATGGAGAAATCATTTATCTTCTGTGTGGTTCCCTGTTGCTTGTGTTCATGAACCTGGGATGTGCTCATCTGCTCAGCTAGTTAGGGTATGGTGAGTATTGTAGAGATTCAACTCTACAAACTAGAGAGCAACTCAGTGATTATCTTAGACATAAGGATTATGCTAAATTGAGTTTGCAGTGTTGGACTCCTTTAATAAAAATTTTAGCTTTGAATTTTTTTTTGGCTTTATAAAAGTTATGCAGGAAAGTATTTAAATGTTTACTGCATTGTTATCTGTAGAAGCAACAGAAGTTTGTAAAGGAATTGAGTAAATATAGAGTTGGCAAGCTTCAGAGATTTTTGTTTGCATAATAGGGGGAAGTCCTTGCACAGCATATTAGACAAACATTTTATATATGAATCTTCTCCTTTTAGGCTGTCCTTGAAAGATCAGAAACGAAAGGAACTGTATGCCAAACAGGGCAGAGGCAGTCAATTCACCTCCAAAGAACAGCGAGATCAGTGGATCCAAAAGGAATTAAGGTATGTCTTGGTTATTCCAAGAAAAGCTAACATTGAAATTTTGCTTATTTTCATTTGAATATGAGTTGCATTATTGTTTTTGCTGACATTTTTCAGCTTTTTATTTTTATTTATTTATTTATATGTGTGTGTGTGTGTGTGTGTTTGTGTGAGTGAGGGATAGAAAGTAGCATAAACTTTGATTAGGTGAAATGAACAGAAAAGGAGAGAAAATTGTTTTGAGATGTAATTAGATTGTATTGTGCCAAATGGCTGTGAAATCACATAGTAAATGTTCAAAATAGCAGTCCTGGTGGGTGCTGAAGGGTTGCTGCCCTGTGTTACTGGAACATGGTTAGTGGCATGGTATCTCTCACTGAATGAGGATTGTCATGCGAGTTGACTGATATTTTATATTTTCTGGTTCTTCACGTACTTTAATGCACATTGAACTTCTTTTCAAAGACTGTGTTCTGAGAGTCAGTCACAAAAAATCCTTCATGTTGTGGCTTAGTAAATAGCTAAATTTATGAAAAATTAGTACTTCTGGGGATGAAAGAAAAGGACAAAATTTTTTTCATGCCTGTATATACATTGCACTGAAAGAAAAAGCAAATTTTCTCCATGCATGTATATGCATTGCACTTTATTGCTGAACGATGGAAATGTTAGGCAGGTCTTGATGCTCATATGTAAGCAGAGATTGGGACTGAGTGTACTGATGGATATTAATTTTACAGTATTATTTGGATTTTTCATAATGACAAAATAGTCCTGTAACATTTTCCTACCATATTTAGTGTGGTGGCTGTTCGTTGAAACTCACTGAAGAGAACAGTGGAATAGTCATTATAGAAAAGTCACTGTTTATTTACATCTTCCTATTGTACTTCCATGTTATACACTATTCACAACTTTCACATCTCTAATTCCTTTTTCCTATCTATTTGGGTTACCTCAGAAATAGTAGAATTGATATATTTATATAATTTTCATGAGAAATTATAATTCTTCATGGATACTTAAAACAAGAATACAGCCACATAAAATGGATACATCTTAATAAAAAAATGTGGTGAATGTGTTCAGGAATACGAACTTAGCTGTCACAAATTATTGAGGAAATTGAATTAGAGTGGAATGTGTGTGTGTTTTCTGAATGCATGTGGATGTAAGTGAAGTAATGACTTGGAGTTTTTATGTTTATTATGCTTAATGAAATTCATTGAGTATTTCCATGCATTTTATGTTTCATCTTAGGTTTTAAGGATTTATATTGTAATTATAGTATTGTACTTCATTCTGAATAATTTACATAAAAATTGGCCATGATGGTAAAATCTTAGATACTTGGAATGGGCTGGAAATTTTACTAGAAGACCATGCTTTTGTGTAATTATGAAGTTATTTGAGTATTATAATGAATTTAAGCACGATGAACATGTTCCTGGAAATAGATTTCATCCATATATATTTGATAAATTCTCTTGTGGCATTTGATATCCAATGAGTAATTGGTAATTAGTGTTGTTAAGCTCATTTTATGAATTTGTTGTGTGAAAGCTTAGCAGCTACAAATGAACGCTCAAGTAAAAAATAGTGAAGGAAATTTCTTTTAAAGAACTGTATTCTCTCATAGATACAAAATTTAATTCTGTGAACAATACTATATCTTAGAAGATAGTCTAATTATGGAGTGGCAATTGTTAGGAAAGAGAGAATAGTATTTTGAATCAGAGATACTTCTTGAAACAAGTATTTAGTGAAGGATAATGTTTCACATGAGTGCTCTACACTTTTCACCTTTCAGTATCTATTTAATGTTGCTCAGCAGTCATTACTGGAAGGTATGTTTTTTTCTACTGAAAATTTATTAAGCTTAGGTGGGAAAACGTTTTCTTTACATTAATTGTCTGAAATGGAATTGAAGCAACTGCTGGATCCAAGGACACCAAAACAATAAAATATAAAAGAAATGGAAATGATGAAGCAGTACTGGAGACTTGATCTGAATATATTGCCATATGTATAATTGATTGTCAGTTTTGTGCAGTTGATCTTCATTATAGGATTCATATGTATAATTAACAAAATGGGCATTTTAGAGGATAGGAAATTTGTGCAGCATTGCTTCAACGTATTGTTAGTATGAGAAGGATTTTGATAATAAAGAGTGTTTTCCAGGCATATTTTCATAATGCTTTTGTGAATTTATTTTACCATCATGACTAGTTTTAATTTTAATTTCAAAGCAAAGTAAGTTGATGTCAGTCTAAGAAAGATGTATTATTTATTTAATTATTTATTTATTTAATTTCTTAATGAGAATTGCACACACACACACACACACACACACACACACACACACACACACACACACACACTCACTCATTCACTTAAAATGGATTAGAAGTGATTACAGTGCAGTGACAGGACAGTTGAGACTACTAAAATCAACTGGGGCTCTTGGTCTAACTAGGCGTGTGTTGGACTCTTATTTACTGCAAGTGTCCTGTCAGGTTCAATACCTGGCGTTGGCCTATTGTGACCAGTGTGCCCCATCTCCAAATTAATTTTTCACTGTTTCCATGATGCTTCTAAGGAAAACATTACATAAAGACATTCAGGCTCAGTATTCCAAAACATGGTAAACACACATTTTGAGAAGTTGCAGATATGTCTGTATTTCTAAATAGTTGAACAACTTAATTCACATATTTTTTGTTATGTGTTAATTGCATTTCTCCATCACCATCATCATTATTATCATGTTTAATGTATTATGATGTCTTAAGTTTCCGTTTCCATTCTATTCTCTGTAGTTTCTATCTAGCTGTGTGTTGTATTTCTGAGTCTAACTTTAATTTCAGAGTTTACATAACATTACCTCTAATACCATAGCATTCCCAAAATCTGATATCTCTATGCATGCCAGATTTCATTTGCATGTTTTTTTTTTTTTTTTTTTTTTTTTTTTTTTTTTTTTGTGTGTGTGTGTGTGTGTGTGTGTGTTTGTAATTCATAGACAACATTATCACAGTGCCTTATCATTCATGCATTTTTTTTTCTCTCATTTACATGCATTGTGTGACATAACTGCCTGTAGTATCACTGCAGTAACTAAAATTTTTGATGTCATTATAAGAAACAAAGTTGAATGTTTCTTAAAATAACAGTTTGTAATGGCCTAGTAAAAAAAAAAAAAAAAAAAGAGAGAGAGAGAACAGTTATCTACATTCTGCAGTTTCCTTTTCTTTACTAACAGCATCACATTCATTACAGTTGGTAAGTAAGTGTAATTGTATCCTGTCTGAATACAACTTTTATAACAGGATACCATTTATTTGGATATTTGGATCTCCCTTACTATAGGTTATTCATAAATATACATGCTAAGAGTTGTGTGCTGGTTTGGTGCCCTGATGCTGTTATAGAATAGAACTTTGTAAGTTCATGTAATTGAAATTTCATCTAAATATTTAAGTCATTGTACTTCAGTATCAATTAGCAATACTTAGGGAAGATTTTCTCCTTATTTGTTTTATATCCCATGTCTTTGTGTGGAGAAGGTTTTAAAATTACAACTTTCAGCTTCACTGGCTGGTTTGGATAGTTGTTTTAAGACTTAAATATTTTGAAGTGGAATGTTGAGTGTGAGTTTGTAGGTAGAGGAAGAAAGGAAGATAGGAAATATTAAGTGGGGGGACTTAAGAGAGAGTAGAGGAATTGGCAAACAATTTGCACTTGACATTGTGACTCAAGTAACAATGGCTGACCCTTATAAAGATGCATCTTGCCTTTTTGAATAACAATATAACATGAACAAGGACATCAGTATGTCCAATTTCCTGTCTTTGCATCTCATGCAGCTTCTGTTTTTCTTAACAGTACTGTATTTATTTGTACTGAGGGAATTCATTAGAATATTTATTATTTTGTTATATTTAATGAATTGCCATGTACAAACAAATATGGTAAATGCAGTTAGGACAATGCTTTGTTTCCTTCATGAATGATATGTTCATTGAATAACAGCTACCGAGTCATACACCTGAATCTGATGGTAAATGTGGTATACTAAAATACAATATTATTTTCCTTGTAAGGAAGTTTGTAAGTAGTGTTTGACATCTATAGAGCTGAAATACTGATGTGGGAGCAGGAGGGAAAAGATTAAGTATAGTGGGAATGAGATATCTGAGGAATGCATGGGTATGCAGCAAGGAAGAAATAAAGAAATTAAAAGTGGAACTGATATTGGAGGGAAAATGATTGAGTCAAATAGGGAGTGGTGGTTTGGATATGGAGCGACAATGGAAAAAGTAATTGGTGAATACAATAAATAGAATAGCTAGGCAGTATGAATAGGACATTAGATGCAAGAGGTATATGGTGCTAGGAAATGAGAGTAGGCATGGTAAAATGAAAAGAGGATAATTGTTAACACACAAATGGTTAAGTGGCGTTTGGGACATCAATTGCAGGTTCTCCCTCATTTGGTGAGATTAGCTGATCAGTTCGGGGAATGTCAACATTAAAAAGTATTCCGTACTACGTTAATGAGTAAAAGCTTCAGTATTTGTCATATTGATGTGGTCCTATTCAAGAAAATGCATGCATGGGCTATATTTTATTTATTTAGGTTTATATATTTATTTTTATTTTATTCATTTATTTTTATATTGGTATGTATTTCTCTCTCTCTCTCTCTCTCTCTCTCTCTCTCTCTCTCTCTCTCTCTCTCTCTCTCTCTCTCTCTCTCTCTCTCTCTCTCTCTCTCTCTCCATAAGTTAATCTATTCTTATCCAATAAAGATGTGTGCTCATAATGAAGCCAGTAACTTGAATTCATTGAATCATGGTGGTAAAACAACCTTTGAATACTTGCCTTTGCATTGTGGAGTTAATCTTGTCTTGCTTAGCTTTACTGAATTAGTAATTGACTGGCCTTAATACTGCACAACATTGTTACTGGGAAACATGTTTATGATTACTGTGATGAGGTCTTCAGACAGGCCAATTTTTAATATGATATTAAATGAATACCTCAGATGTGTAGTGTTGATTATTTGTGTTGATATGTATGAAAGAAGCTGAATTAGATGACATTTAACTTTGTATATAGTCTTGTATGCGTCTTAAGCTAGTAGAAAGAGAAAAAAATAATAACTTGTATATGAAGTAAAAAGACTGATGATAACAGTCTGCAAATATGTATACATGTTTATGGTATCTAATTGTAAGCTTTATTGTTGCCAGGAACATATGACAATTTGTGATAGTTTGCTCTTGATGTCATGGTTTTATAAAGAGACTCAAGTTTTTCTAAATATACTAATGGTACTTTCATTTGGTAAACAAACTATAACTATGGGTACAGGAATGTAAGCATACAATATCATTGAGTTCATATAATTCTTTCCTTTTATTTCCATTACTTTATAGTCTGATTCCCTCAGTGTCCCACATCTTTCACAAATCCCTCTTATTCTGGTAGTATCCAGTGGTATTCAAGAATAGCTCTGACTTGCTATGTAGTAAGAAATTCTGACCAATGCTGTTTGAGGTCCTTAATATACATTGAAATTTATTAGTGATACCTTAGTTCTGCATTCATATCAGACTGGTTCAGATCTTATGCAGTTACTTTCCTTGCATTCATCAATATCCTGTTTTCATGTGTGAGGTAGCAGTTAGACTGGTCAACCTTCTTTTTGTAATAAATTTAGTGTTACATCATCCATCTCCTTATGGTATAATCATCACACCACGAGATGGTAAGCAGCTGTAATTCATTTGTGGCTTTCTGTGTGATGGCTTACAGCATATCACCTCTTTACCCAAAGTTAATAATACACTTATTTAATTTTCCCTCTTGCCTTTATTCAGTTTCTCATTCCTGTACTTTTTGTATTGTGATTGTGTGAAACACTTCATCTTAAAGTGAGCTTCTTAAATCATAGTTTCAGTTACTAATGTGTGTGTTACGGTTTTTGTAGCATTTCCTTCAATCCCAACTTTCACTTTCTTTTAACTTTTTTTTTTTTTTTTTTTTTATCATTTCTGTTACCAGACTAGAATAACATTTTATTGTTAGGGGAAAAAATAATAATAAAAAAAAATGTACAGTATAGTTGTGTTTAAAAGTCATGTAATCTGCACTCAATTCACTGTGCTTTGTATTCTCTCTTAATTTTGAGTCTTATGTTTTGCTAGCAATCTGTTCTTAAAATCTAAGTTTATACATTCTTAGATCAGACAACTTAACTTTGGGGAAAACACTAAATACAGTGAGAGCCGTAAGTTAATTGACTAGTCCATGAACATACAAGTGCACTTTTATTCTAAAAATATCCAAATGAGTCATGAAACAAATAATTTTGGCACACTAAATGCTTTTGAGTAAAATGTGGAGTCATAGAGTTAATGTTTGTTTGTATGTGCAGCAGTGTTAGCAGTTGAACTGCATGTGCACTGACACAGTTTACTCTCACCACCACAACCACTAACCCCACACACACGCACACACACACACACACACACACACACACACACACACACACACACACACACACACACACACACACACACACACACACACACACACACACACACACACCAGCTACAACATTTTGTTATATCCTGTATTATTCATATGTAAAAGGGCATTTTGTTTGATCAGAGTTCTTGAGGTTGGAGCATTGGGGTGATTGTGAGCTACAACCATTACTGGCAGCCTATCTGCAGATAAACTTGTAGCAAAAGTATCCTGAATCTATTTTCGTAATGATTTGCATATGTCTTTATTTTCTTAATGATTTGCATATCATGTCTGATGGTATCTTTTCCTACTGTGCAATCCAAGTATGCTGTCTTTTAGCTAAAGCTGGGCTGGGTGTCTTGTATTTGCATCCTTTAAGCTTCCTGTTAAGACAGGTGCAAGACCACCACCTTAGAAGGTTGGACACATTCCTGAACTCCCATCACTGTTCTTATGCTGGATGGACAGGGATGTGGATATGAGATGGAATCCAGAATATCTTAGCTGAGGATGCAGTTGGCTGCACTGCACCATGTTATTGGTTTGAAAGCTTAGTGGCATCCATGTCCAGCTCATAGCTGAGAGATCTTAAGTGTGGAAAGAACTTTGGTTCATCTCTTTTCATGTGGTTATTATTTAGTGAGCAGAGAATAACTATGGGACAAGTCAAGGGAGTTATGATGTTACAGTGTGGCATGAGCAGACCAGTCATCCTGCAAGAGCAGAACATCAACATTCCTCCCCTCCATTGTGTGCCTGTTTATCAGGTTTGTGTTAGAAGTGACCAGAGATGGTCTAATCCACACAATCAGGGCCTTGATGCACTGATTGTCAGATCAGATAGGACAAAATAGATGAGAAGTTTTGTTGGTGTTGCCTGAAATAGAGATTAGAAGTTTTGTTGGTGTTGCCTGAAATAAACAGGCATAACAAATTTAAGTGGAGGAGATTGAGCTCTCACTCCTACTGTAGAACAATAATGATAATCACTTGTTGATATTGGAGAAATGTAGGTATCTGATCATGTTAGTCTTCAAAAATTTGCTTTTCATGTTGTGTATAACTAAATTGCACATGATACACATTGTTGATGCATTGGTCATCAAAGTATTGCAGTGGAGTTTTATTTATTTATTTATTTATTTATTTAATTAATTTGTTTTATTTTTATTTGTTTATATATATATATATATATATATATATATATATATATATATATATATATATATATATATATATATATATATAATTTTTTTTTTTTTACGCTGGCAAGTGTTCCAAATTCTGTGTTCTGAAAGTACATATAATGTAGGTATTTGTGCAGTAGCTTTAGAACATAGGGAAATTCATGTGTTTGGTGTGGTTATGTAGATTGAGATTAGCTTTGTAGCACTGAAGTAAGGATGTGTAATTTCTTGGTTAATTCCATCCCCTGTAGTAAAGGAGATCCAAAGATTTGTATGTAAAGTAAACAGATTAACAACATTTTTGTTTGACTTGTGTTAAGATACTGAACATTTGTTAAATCAGTACAGGAAATTAATTGCTCTTGTCAAACCTAGGAGTCATGACATTACTATTAAGGCTTCATCTTAGGAAGACCAGCCAGATTCATCTCATGTGATCATTATCACTGAGCAGGTAAGATGTTTCAATTTCATATACATGCCATAATTTTAGTTCTAAGTAGATGTAGTAAATCCTTCTGCTTGCTTTGTTTGCATGACTTCTTGCATGTGCTTTATTGCTTCTATCCTCTTAGGTATTCAGAATGGATTTGACTTGCCATGTACTTGTTATGTCCTTGTCTTGTGGGCTTGTGCTTTGTCCATTCCCCAATTTTTCAGCCCTTTCAGCAACAGATAGGGAAAGTAAGGGATCAGTTATTTCTTTGTAAAATATGAACTAGATTATTATGTTGCATCCAGTTTAAAGGTCAAAGAAAACAACCTTTTGGGGGTCTTCGTTGTTGTGTGCTTTATCGCCTTGCAGAACCGTGATGGATGCGGCAGAATGGTCTGTTGATCTTTGATGAGCCTAATCATTGATAGTTGTTCACTGAATATAAAAACACCACAATTGTCAAGTGGTCAATCTCTTACTGGTACTCCATTGCTGAGGGATACACACCTCAGGCCCACAATTATTGTGACCATGGAATAATGTGCTTTGTCTTCTGTTTTTGCCATACATAGTATTCCATACTGAATGAAAGTGGTAGGAATCCGGAGGCATTATTGATGGACATTGCACTATAATAATAAGAAATTCCTCACTATGATGGAGTAGACAGCTGTTGAATGAACTCCAGATGGGTTCCCTGCCCTTTTGGAATTTGAATTCGTATTCAAATACTGTTCAAGGCTCAAACAAAGGTTAGTCAGAAAACGCATCCTTACCCCCAATAGGTAGTTTTGAAAATTAGTTTTTAATTGAATTATGAGAATGTGCGCCCATGGTCTGAAAGGGTTGGAGAAAGGGACTTAAGCGTTCATACATGCGTTCATCAGTACAAAGATTTTCCATGAACTACTTGAGAGAGCAAAGTTCTCGCCCTCCCCTGTAATTGGGGTTTGGTGCCAGAGAGAAAGAGATGCAAGGCCCATACAAGAGGCAGTGTATTTCTAGTCCCTTTCTTCTTCCCTGTTGCAGATCGATAGAACGCGCGATGGGTGAAAAAAAGGACCAAATCAGACGCCTTGATGAGGAGATAAATCGAGATGGGGATCGGAACAAAGAATTAGAGAAACGCTTACAGGTTGGTATTTTCCCCCCAGAGTAATGTCAGGAGAAAGAGATATAGAACTATGGTCTCACTGCATGGCTTCCTTTATCCTCACATTGAGGATCCAGGGATTGGTGTCCTGTTTTAAGTTACTATTTATAGTCACTAGATGTTATGATTTAAGGGAAAAATTGGGCCAGCACTTATTTACAAAAGAGCATTTAAAAGAATTAGTCCTGTAAGTATGAGAACTTGGAATTATTAGTTGCAGATGTATCTAAACAGGAATGGCTTCTGTAAGTAATGGTTGGCCCCCAAAAGTCATTTGGAAACTTGTCACATTGTACAAGGTAAGTGTGTGAAGGTCATGTTGCTGGATGCCTTTTCCTTATGGTTCAACTTTTAATGCACGGACTAATATTTATACATGGAAGAAAACAAAATATGCTTTTGTTGTGTAAGAATGCTATATGCTTTGTGCACAATTTACTTTATGCTGGGCATGTAGAGCATGTGGTCTAACAAGTTAAGCTTTATTTCCAGCTTGTTGGTGTCTTGGGTATCCTGCAGAATGTAAAGAATGGAAGGATTGAGTACTGCTTTGATTGATGTCTTGATGTGCTTCAAAATAATTGTGCACGGTGGCTTTGAATTATATCCATTGCTGTGCAACTTAAAACGGTTTTGCTTATTTCTTTCGAGACCAACTTACTAGCAGAAGAGTAAGTGTTCCTGTTAAACCCACTCCTATATTTTATAGTAAATCCTACCATATTTCTTCTCCTTTCTCATCCTGATGTTCACAAATTTTCATTACTTTTTATTTTTATTTTTTATTTATTTATTTTTATTTTATTTTGTTTTATTTTTCTTCCTAAATATGCTCCATCCTTTTCCTTCACTGGAGCACCTACATTCAGGAGTTCGCTTTGATCAGTCATCAATCTGCAGCTTTGATAATCATGTCATTCATATCATCCACTTCATCACACATCCTTAGCAGCAACATTGAAGAATTTATGCCATTGGTCCTTCCTTCTCTTCCCTCTCCTTCCCTCCCCGCCTTCTTCCCTCTTGTTCTGCTCAGGTCTCTCAACAAGGCTGTCAAGTCCAAGCAGGATCAAATTCAGCGACTGGAAGATGAAATTGTCCGCGATAGCGAGCGCAGAACACAACTTGTTTCAAAAGTTGAGGTAGGAAATGCATGAAATAGGTTTTAGCAGATCTAGACATAGAAGATATTGGAAATGCAGTCTCAAAAAAGAAGCTGAGAAAGGTGACAGATTTAAAAGAAGCTGAGAAAGGTGACAGATTTAAAATGTGTTTGTTTAATGGATGAAATGTTACTTATGGTAAGACCCTTTTTTTTTTTTGAGTGGGGGAGAGGGGAGCATGTTGTTAATCTAACAGGTATTTGTATTTTAATGAATAAACAATAAGTTTTATGGCAGAAGTACAATTTCAGTGATGAAGAGATCCCTACTCATTTGTTGCATAGTGTTTATGTATAAAGTTGTATCTGTTGAATTTTATCTTATCATTGCAGTGGATGTGCCACAAATAACTTAATTACCTTCAATTATGTATACCCTATGGGATTGATAGATAAGATGATTTGATTGGATTATAGGAAACATTTTATTGTTCCTTAACTTTGATTTTGCTCATTGCAGGAGTTATCTACAGATACAGAGAACTACAGACAGAGTATTGATGAACACAACAAAGTCTTTTATGAAATGAAGAAAAGAAAAGACCAGTTACAGAGTGAACGGAAGTAAGACAGACCTCAATCATCGTGCTAGCACGTACCTTTGATTGCTTTCCAAGAATTTCTCACTGAAAAGAAGCACTCATTGTATGCTTGGGACTGCTGATTGTATGGGAAACTGCTTGAAATCATTAGATTTTTTTTTTTTTTTTTTTTTTTTTTTTTTTTTTTTTTTCCCCCCTTCAACATTGCATGTTTGGGTGTGCTGCTTAGTTTCTAGGTTTTCTTTCTATCACAAGATTGATGGGAATTTTGGTGAAAAGTTTATCTTATTATTTGCTTGCTTGCTTGGTAAAAATTTAATGACAGTTGACCAAGTGTTTTGATACTGCTGAAGCTTGTAAAAACTAAATGAATATCTTTCCATAGTACTCATACCTGTTTCTACTGATTTGAGGACAAATATGTCCTTAATATTTTAAGTCTGAGGTCCCAAGATTTTTCAACTGCTTACTCAGTTTTCATAAGATATCTTACTAGGTATCTTCAGTAATTTCACAAAGGTGTGGATTATAAATTTTTGGTACCATGTTTGACATGTCATGTACCTAAAGGTGTAAGATACAAGAAAGGGATTCTTGCAGTCAGCCATATTGTTTGTGTGTGGTCTTGCATCATTTTTCCCAAGATAATTTTTCATGGTCATTTCATGGGGAAATGTCCTGTTATATGCATGTCTGAAGTAACTTCAGTTATTATTCTGTTGGTGCTTTATTGTCATGTTCCAAAGTAGGTGAAAAAATTAAATAAATAAACCTACAAATCCTTTGTCTGCGCATACTGAAGTGACCATGAGAGGTTGGTTTGTGCGCATGCCCTCTTGGCTTATCAAATTAGCTGCTGCTGTGGATGCTTCCTAATGAAGAAGACTGCTCTCTCTCTCTCTCTCTCTCTCTCTCTCTCTCTCTCTCTCTCTCTCTCTCTCTCTCTCTCTCTCTCTCTCTCTCTCTCTCTCTCTCTCTCTCTCTCTCTCTCTCTCTCTAATTAAGTGCAGTTCTTTTCAGGTATATACAAACTCTGCTGCTGTTATTTTGCTTAATAATTTGCCACATTTTCTTCACTATTTGTTTTATTTATTTATTTATTTTATTTTATTTATTTATTTATTTATTTATTTATTTATTTATTTATTTATTTATTTGTTTATTTATTTATTTATTTTTATTTTTTTCCTCCAGTTTCCTGAAGTTGAGTGGACATTTAACCTTTTCCAGGCAAATTTTCTTCCTTCAGTATATTTGGTTATCAGTTTCTGCCACCTTTATGTTTTCAGCTGAGAGAGAAACCAGATTTTCATGCAGTGGTATAGAGACAAAACTAAATGTTCAGTAGCTGTTACTAAATTGTTTTTTGCATGAACTGAATGTGATTGTTCTGTTATAATTTTGCAATTTCAGATTTGCAAAACTAAACACTCTTCAGTGGCTTTTCATTGTTAGATATATTACTCTTTCATAGAAACTCACTGATGAATACAACAACTTGTGGAAGAGCTTGGAGACAAATGGAAAGCTTTTGTTTGATTTGAAAGGACAGAGAAGACCACTTGGTTATGAGAGAAGGTTTCCGTGACAGTGTTTTTAAGTGTTTAGTTGTCCTTTGTTTTCATTTAAGATACCAGTTTTCATAGTCAACATCAGTTATCCAAGTGAATGGGGATAGAATAATGAAAGAAATGGATACATTGCAAATTCAAGAGAGACTAGAATTGTTATATATCAGGTTACTTTATGGCCATTTGCATAAATATAATGTGCAGTAACATTTAAAATTATAAATAGAAATATTCTTGGTGCTCTTGATAGTTGAATTAGTTTTGTGAAGGTACTGCCATAGTTAAAAATTCAGTCTTTTAAAAAAGTTATTTGGGATATGTAGTAGAATTAGGTTAGTGTGGATAATTGATGACTTTTTGAACTACAGATTTGTACTTGATCTGTGGTATTTGTAGAATTATAACTGTTGCACTTGGTCTCTGGTATTTGTTGAGCGTATGTTGTGAATGTCTTCCATCTCTTGTAATCATCTTTTGTCACTTAGTCTGTGGTATTAGTTGAGTGTATGTTGGGAATGCCTTGCATCTCTTGTAATCATCCTTTGTCACTTGGTTTCTGGTATTTATTGAGCATATGTTGGGAATGTCTTGTATCTCTTGTACTCATCTTTTGTCTTTGATTACTAATATTTACATATGAAGCACTCCACACTAATAACCTGTTGCCAATAATAAAACATGGAAAATGTCTTACAGTAATCTCAGTACAATGGTTAACTTTGTAATGATCATTAACTATTGAAAAGTATCATGCAGTAACAAACCATGTTTAAATGACAGTTTGCTATTGAGTAGTATAGACTGGGGTTATAGAACACATGGCATGTCCAGATTTTTTTCAAGTCTGAGTGTTATTTCATGATCAGATCAGCTTAAGTTCAGTTCAGGGAAACCAAAACAGATCATAGTGATTAAAATGCACTGCACTGGTCCAGCATATACATCTAAACTGAAAGTTGGATGGTGGAGATATATAGAAGTGGAATTTGTGAATGACGGTGTCATATTACAGTAGTTTTCCATTCTTCCACACTTAGGCAAGATTGATGAATAAACATTGCTAGTACAACAGCCATATCTGGACACATAATTTTGTCTGGGGACGTTTAGCTACATAATTATATATACATAATTGGTGTATGTCTGGCTGTTATACTTGTTGCCCTGATTCCAGACAACTAAACTAACCTTAGTTATATTTGCACAGTAGACTGGGTGGAAATCAGCTGAGCCTTTGACTTAGTGTTCTTCATTTGCTAAATATATTCAAGTCTTCATCAGGAATAGGAGATGAGAAAGGTAGAGGAGCTAAAAAAGAAAAAAAAAAGTGGGGATTTTTTTTTTTAGCAATATGTTAAGAGAATGAAGAGTTATTGCCAGTGTTTATGTGATTATTCATGGGTTTCATGCCCTGAGCTGTAAAGATGGAGTTTTGTTAATAGCTTACTCTAATACCAAAGTTTTTAAGTGTAATGTGAAGAGCAGTTGCCTGTGCCCTTGTAGATGTTTAAAGTTTCCATGCACAACAGAATTGCACAAAAAACATACAGAAAATTAATTACAGATGAAAAATCTTATTTTTTAGCTTTAGAAAATTTTCATTTATGATGAAGCTTGTGATATAAAGGATCTGCTTTGAAACTTTCTGCATTTTACAAAGATTACTCTATGTAATTTTTTACAGTTGCATCATTAATATTTTCAGCTTCAGTTTTTATTTGGTCTTATAGTTTACTGGCTAAATTACTGTAAAGATAAAGGAAGATAAAAAAGGAAGCATTGTTCTAACTTGTTCTGGTAATATGTGACATGGTTATGGTGTGGAGCACTTTATGGAGGAAGGGGTATTGTGTAAAATCAGCATGTAGCATTAAAAAGCTTCCCTGCCACAACCTACTACTTTTAACTATCTGCCTTTTTAACCACAGTGCAATATCTGAATATTTCCATAAGCTGAATTTTTAAAGTTAGTAAAGATCATTGCCAAATGACGTAGACTTGTTTTAAAGTTTGTCTTTTTCACATGATTTTAAATTTACATTGAATTATGCTGTTGATAAAGAATTTTGTGGTTTAGGCTACTTAGTGTTAAACACAATTTAGTTATATAGTGTAATGAAAATTAAGGAGGTTTACATAATACATTTTTTCACTTTAGTACTTTCCTAATTGCCTGTTCATAACAATGTTTTGATTCCCTTCATCTAAGTGAGCACTGGCGAAAAGAGAACAACCTACAGCAGAATGTGAGCTCCTTAAAGGAAGAGCTATCAAGAGCTGATCAGTCCCTTCGGTCAATGGCAGGGAAGGTAAGTGACTAAACCACTAAAAACGCATTCTTTTGCATTTAGAATATATATATATATATATATATATATATATATATATATATATATATATATATATATATATATATATATATATATATATATATATATATATATATATTATATAATGTTAGTTACTGTCCTGCATTTAATTTATTTAGGATTGTCTGTCTTTCTATTAGGCTGACATCTTTTAGCAGAAGGTTGGCAGAAAAAGGTGTCTGCATAGGCACATTGACATACATAAACATTCCTTCACATCTTAGGCTCTAGGAGCCTTTGATGATATATATTCTATTTAAATTCTCTTGAATATCATTGATGTGATGTAGTCACTTGCTGCTTTTTTATTCTCCAACACTTCATGGAAATCTGTTGGTTAAAATTAAAAGTAACTTTGTAAAGAAATATGGAATAAGTCTAATCAAAGGTGTGTTTCAAAATGTTGATACTCATGTTTGATGATAGTATTTTTGTGAACTGATTGAAAAATTTGCAGTGGCTTCAATGAGTCATTTGTTCAGTCTAATTTTGTGCTTTCCAGCCAATTCTAAATGGTCGTGATAGTGTGCAGAAGGTGCTTGACACATTTAGAGAACGTGGTGGCCATCTTGGAGAGATTGCTGAGCAATATTATGGTCTCCTTATTGAAAATTTTGAGTGTGAGAGATCTATCTATACAGCTGTGGAAGTGACAGCTGGCAACAAGTAAGAAATTTTATATGTACATTTATTTCATTTTAATACAGTTGTGAATATTTAAATATAATCATGAATAATCTTGATCAGCTTTAGTCATATAAATTATTATAGTTGTATACCTTCATTTCAGGCTGTTCCATCACATTGTGGAATCTGATAAGATTGGAACACAAATCTTGAAGGAAATGAACAAGCAAAAACTGCCTGGTGAAGTAACATTCATGCCTCTCAACCGCCTTACTGTGAAGGATATTGATTATCCACAAACAAATGTAATTTTTATTATTTTTGTGAAAACTGCTTTTTTTATCTCTTGAAATATGTGTAATTGCTATAGTTTGCATGAGCATTTTTCTTTCCTTCTTTCTTTCTTTCTTTATTTCTTTACTTCTTTATATATTTTTTTCTTTAATTCAAGGATGCCATCCCTATGGTCAGTAAACTTACCTATTCGGACCGGTACCACAAGGCCCTGAAGTACATTTTTGGACGAACATTGATCTGTCGTAATCTGGAGGTTGCCACACATCTGGCTCGCTCCACTCGCCTTGACTGTGTTACATTGGATGGTGATCAGGTATGTGTTTGTGGATTAAATTTGAGTTAGTTGGAATGGGATTAATTCTCTCTCTCTCTCTCTCTCTCTCTCTCTCTCTCTCTCTCTCTCTCTCTCTCTCTCTCTCTCTCTCTCTCTCTCTCTCTCTCTCTCTCTCTCTCTCTCTCTCTCCTCTCTCTCTCTCTCTCTCTCTCTCTCTCTCTTGAATAAACCACTGATCTGTGGTATTGGTTTTTGGGATTGTCAGGTATTGTCTCATGAAAATCAGGTGGTAGGGTCAGTTGTGTTTTCTTCACTGAAACAAAACCAGATATTGATTATTTTTTAAAAATTACACTCAGATAGTGGGCATGTATGTGTCAATATTCTTAAGGGACTGACACCAATGAGTGGGAGAATTTGGGAGAGTGTAGGTTAGTGAGGTTAAGATTAATTATTATGGAAATAGTTGCCTGAACTTGATTTGTGTTAGTAGGCATGGATGAGTCAGTATTCTCAAGGGACTGACACTAATGAGTGGGAGAATTGGGGAGAGTAGGTTAGTGAAGTTAGAAATAATTATTATGGAAATAGTTGCCTAATGTTGCCTTAACTTGATTTTGTCTGTCTTCCCCTGCACCATCTTGCTCTTGAATGGTAATCACCTGTTATTGTTTCTTTATCCTTAGAGTAATTTATTTTTTCATTATTTTCAGGTCTCTAGCAAAGGATCTCTTACTGGAGGTTATTTCAACACTTCAAGATCAAGATTAGAAATACAGAAGACAAGGTCTGAACTTCGAGACCAAATTACTTCAGCGGAGACTGAGCTTAGAACTTTACAAGAGACGCTCAGAAATACTGAACAAGAAATAAATAAAATTGTATCTGAAATGCAGAAAACTGAGATAAAAAACAGTAAAGCTAAGTATGTAAAGGTTTATTCTTTTAATTTTTATTAACATTATTGTTACTAATGAAATTTTATGAATTTAAGGAGTTTTGGTTATTTTTTTGTTTTATATTTAATTTTATTATTTATGATCACACTAAATCATTTTGAGAAAACTTATAATTCTCTCTCTCTCTCTCTCTCTCTCTCTCTCTCTCTCTCTCTCGCTCTCTCTCTCTCTCCTCTTCTCTCTCTCTCTCTCCTCTCTCTCTCTCTCTTGATATTTTTCCAGTAATTTTGAGTGGTTTGTACCGTCTTTTCATTCTTAAAAAGCTTTCCTTTCTTACTTTGGATGATGACATCTTTTTACCTTTCTCTCTCTCTCTCTCTCTCTCTCTCTCTCTCTCTCTCTCTCTCTCTCTCTCTCTCTCTCTCTCTCTCTCTCTCTCTCTCTCTCTCTCTCTCTCTCTCTCTCCCTCTCTCTCTCTCTCTCTCTCTCTCTCTCCCTCTCTCCCTCCAACCTCTAACCAACTTCATTTGAACTTGAACCTTCCTTCAGTCTTGTACCTCCAGCCTCCTTCCTCTTCAGTCCCACTGCTTTCCTTTTTACTGAAAGCTCAGCCTCATTATGGCTGAAGATTTTCTTGTATGCATTATAGAATGAAAATCAGTTACCTATGATATTTCCCTGTATGAAACTGAGTGAAGGCTGGTGATGTATACCAAGCCTTCCAGTTTTACCAGTTTATAGCAGTTTATGTGTAATGGAAAGATAAATACAGCTGTTATTATTTTCAGAAATTTGTTTGAGAAAGTGAAAACTGATATTCGATTAATGAAAGAAGAACAGTCAGGTTTAGAGCGCACAAAGCAACCTAAGGAGAGGTCTTTGACTCAGCTGAAGGCTAGCTTGGAAGCTATGATGGCCACTAAGGAAGGATTGGAGTCTGAACTTCATCAAGACCTTATGGCAACGCTTAGTGTTCAGGTAAATGACAAAAGTTTTGGTTATATTAATACAGTTATTTGGTTGATCATATGTACACAATATACACTATTGAAATCTAAAGCCATAATAATAATAAAGGCTCAAGAACCCCAAGAGTTTTGTCAGTTCATATCCATACATGGTTCAGACACTTCTTTAAGCTATAGAAAAGGGTTAATAGGTGTAAGGTTTAGTTATTTATTACTTAATAAAAATGGACTTTTCAGTTACATCAGATTTTCTAAAAGTACAATTCACAGTGTGACTTGTGTAATAAGGTTGACACTGTTTTTGCTTTAGTTCATATGGAATTTTTGCTTTCAGGACCAACATGAAGTAGACCAGTTAAATGATGATATCAGACGACTTACTCAAGATAACAAGGAAGCCTTTACTCGACGGATGAAACTTGAGGCTGACAAAAATAAACTTGAAAACCTTCTCACAAATAATCTTCACAGAAGAAAAGATGAACTCATGCAGGTATGAAATTTGATAGATTTTAATAAAAATTTTACCTAAGGGATTGTAATTTGAAAATGTCCCACATACCTATGAATGGTGCCTGTCAAGTATGTGGAATTTTTCTTTGTCATGAAAACTTAAAAAAAAAGTTATTCTTAAGTTTTGAATTTACATACAATTTAAAAATATCAATGTATAGGCCTTGCAAGAAATCTCTGTGGAAGACCGAAAGCGTCAGCTAGAGCATAGCCAGAGTGAAATCCAGCGAGTGGATTCACGAATAGAGGAGGTAGCTGTACAGTACAAAGAAGTGGAGAAGAAAGTCACAGAACTTCAAAAGAAGGAAAAGGTAAGCAGAAATATTTTTGCCACAGTTCTGTGTAGTATACTTTAGCTCATATAAAGGGGTCTGATCTTCCTGATTTATGAGAATATAATATTCATCATAAGAATGTAATATTCTTCAAGACTGGATGATTATGGCTGAAATTGAATTTTGAATGTAGTTGATTGCATTTATGAGAATGTAATATTAAAAGACTGATGTGGGTGAAGGTGAATTTGAATGTTAAGATGACGTGTGTAAGGTTTTTAAAGTAATGTAAATCACATATTTCTGAAGACGCTCTGTGCTGAAACTGAGAATATAGTAAATATGTTTGGATGAAATTGAGATAGAAAAAGGATGTTAGTTTTAATTCTTGAAAGAAGAGGTGATGGATAGGAATACTTTTGTGAAAGATGGATAAGACCAGGGATTGCCATGTGTAGGTCTGATGGGCTCTTGCAGCTTCTAATTTGTCATGTTCTTATGCAAAGTGATAGAAGAATTGATGATAAAGTGACAGTGGATTATGTGGTTGTGTTCCGAAATACGTGTTGGTTGGTCGATATAATGATTTACAAGTAGAGGGGATGGTGGTAGTATGCCTGACCTCTTCCTGGTGAAGTGAAATGTTTAGAGGAAGTATGAGGATGGTGTGTATGAGACAAGTTAGATGTGACAAAATTTAAAAGTGAGTAAGCTTGGCAAAAAATGGTCATCAAAGATAAATTTAAGTAAGTGAAAGAGAGTGGTCATGATAACTTGGAGGAAGAATGATGACAGTTTTAAGAGTGCTGTGATGGAGTGTAAGGGTTGTGGTGAGATCATTGGATGAGGGAATGAGGATGGGAAGGTATTTTAAGTATAAAGAATTAGCAGGGCTGTAGCTGAAAAGAGGTATGATGTGGCTATAGAACAATATGTTGAGAGATGTAAGTAGAAGAAAAATTCAGTGAAAAGAGTTGGTACAATGTAAAATTGCAGATGAGAAATAGTATAAGAGGTTAATGCAAGATTTTTAAATGAATAAGGGAATACTTGAATTTCTAAAAATCAGGAGCATGCTAATGGAAATATTGAACAAAGTATAGGATCAGAGGATGATACAATGTTGTTGGTAAGAGATGTGCAGAGTATTTTAAAGCGTTGCTGGATATGAAAGAGAATAAGAGAGCCTCAGCTTGTTTGTTATCTTGAGCATGGGCAAAGGTATGAATTAAGAAAATTTAACAACACTTGTCCAACAAGTTACAGTTGTTTGCTTATTTCAAATTGTTGTTACTATATTTATGATGTGTCACTTTTGTTATCACAAAAGAGCATCAGTAACCTTTTTTGAAGCTGTTTAGGTATGGCACTGCAACTATTGTAATATTGTAGCAGGGAAGAGGGCATTTTAGGAAGATTATAGTTTGTAGATGAAAATGTTTACAGGTGAATAGGTGAAATGTTTGTTCTTTATTGTATTTGAATGTTGGTTTGAAATTTTAATTCATACATTACAGAGCTTGAAAGTTGAATTAGAAAAGGTTAAGTCAAGAGAAAAGGAAGTTATGGAACGAATGGAAGAAGATGCCAAAGATTTGGAGAAGATGGCTTCAAAACAAACTCTTCTTCATCAGAAAATTGAGGACTGTTCTAAGAAGATTCGTGATCTTGGATCTTTGCCTTCTGAGGCTTTTGATAAATATCAGGTAAATGCAAACTTTTAGATATGATGTTATTCTATTTCTTGATTTTATACAGTGAACCCCCAGTTGATTGTGATTCAGTTATCACCGGTTCACTTTTTTTTTTTTTTTTTTTTTTTTTTTTTGAACCTTTTTATTTTTACAGTGCGGGAAATCCCACTTTATTGCGGAAAAATCAACTACTGTATTTGATAAAACACAAGCTAAATCATGGCATGGGTTGAGGAAATACCCAGATGAGGGTTTAGGTGCACTTATATATTTGGCAACACTGCCTGGTGATGGGGTGGTGTCCAGGCAGAGGCAATGGTGTGGTTCACACCAGCTCATCACCATTAACAGTCAGCTGTTGGCATGTGGAGTGGGCACCAGCTGGTGTTGGTTGGCTGTGCAAGCAGTAATTTTTGTTTGTTGGTTGGTGTACTTGGTTTGGTGGTGGTTTGGCATGTTCGTGTGAGTGTTGTAATTTGCTGTTACTATTGGGTGATTGTTGTGTTGGATGCTCATCCAGGAGCAGGTTTTGTCACCAGTGAATGTTGTGTATGGGTTGTTATTGTTATCCTTTTGGTGGTGGTTTGGTGTGTTACATAAGTGTTGTACAAACATTCTGATTATCGTTGGATCAGTGGTGGTGGTGGTAGTTGTGTTGTGCACACGATGTGTGTTACTAATTCATCAAATTGGTGGTAATCACCATTACTGCCATGAGGGGAGTGGTTTAATTAGTGGTTCCCCCTCCCCCAAGCCAATATATTTTGGATTCTAGTACTTTGCAGGGATGAATGGATATCAGTTATGATAACATGGATACCCAAGTTCTCTTGTATCCTTTGCTCTCTGTTCATCCCTGGATAAATACAGTATTGTCTTCTCCAATGACAATTTTTATTTTTTATTTATTTATTTTATTTATTTATTTATTTATTTTACTTAATCTTTCTTTCCAGAATCTTCCCACTAAACAACTCTTCAAAAAACTGGAAAATGCAAACATGGAGCTCAAAAAATATTCCCATGTAAACAAGAAAGCATTGGACCAGTTCATCTCATTTTCTGAACAAAAGGAAAAATTGGTGATGAGGAAAGAGGAGTTAGACAGAGGGTGAGTGAATGTTCACATCAACTTTTTAATAAGAGATTATGAAATTGCATAATCAGAACTAGTTGACATTGCCTCCTTCAGACACTGCTTAAGATATGCTGTTAGCATTGCTTAAGATAGTTCTAATAGAATTCATACTACTTCAACTTGTAATTAAAATTAGCCTGGAGGCCTTATAAAGAAGCAGTGAATTTGGTATGTAACACCTTGATATTACATGTACATATTTTAAAAGTGTAAGAAAACAAATCAGTCTCAAGAGATGTATTGTAGCAACTATAGAGACAAGATGCAAAGGACAGTGTGATGTTTTGTGTTAACCTTTGGAATGTAATAATTATTGATTGATTAGACATTGATCAACCATGCACAGAGTACAGTACAGTTGCAAAATTATAGGCAAATAGATAAATTCCAAATACTTCTTCCAGCAACTCTAGTGAAATATTCTGTACTTATGTTTTTATTTTTCCCTGTAGGTATGACAAAATCAAAGAGCTAATGAATGTCCTTGAACACCGGAAGTATGAAGCCATCCAATTTACCTTTAACACAAGTATCCAAATACTTCAGTGAGGTGTTCAAGAAGCTTGCACCACAGGGACATGCCCAGTTGGTCATGAAATCAGACAATGAAGATGAAAGTGAGGTACGGTTTAAGAACTTGTTCTTTATAATAAATATCAGACTCTGTACTTGAAATATGTTTTTCTTGGGAAATGGTCTTCAGTGGTGTTTTATATATTGATTTCTGTTTTTTTTTTTTCTTTCTTTTCTTTTATTGTCTTTTATATATTTTATTATCTATTATTATTATTATTATTATTATTATTATTATTATTATTATTATTATTATTATTATTATTATTATTATTATTATTGATATTTATTTTATTTTATTTTATTTATTTTTGCAAATATTACTTAATGAATTCTGCACGTAACAGTCCATTAGTATTAAAAGATTGATGTAAAAGTAACTATAGTGTAGTAAATATTGATTTGGAAATTTCCAGCAAGAAGAGCAAGGAACTGTGGACAACTTCACTGGTGTTGGCATCCGTGTATCGTTCACGGGAAGAAATGCAGAAATGAGGGAAATGAACCAGCTGTCTGGTGGACAAAAAGTCACTTGTTGCTCTTGCTCTTATTTTTGCCATTCAGAAATGTGATCCTAGCTCCATTCTATCTCTTTGATGAAATTGATCAGGTAAGACAACTAATGCTTAAGGAATTTGTTTTATACTGCTGTAACTATTTGTTAAAGGGTCTTCATTTAGGAATATTCAAACAGAAGGTGAAGGTATACAATAGGAGTGCAGTGGATAGTATATCTAGCTGGATAATGATTGTTATCTGCTATTCAGTATCTGACAGGATAGGCTGATGATCCTTGGATTTGCTTGGAACAACAATAAGTGTCACAGATTGGTGATCTTCATTGCTCAGATGTTAACTATCATTCAAGAAACATCAAGGTATTTCATATATACTCATTTTCCAAGTTCAGTTCAATTATGAAAGTTTTAGGCAGAGACCTGAGTTTGATCAATGGGTAAGAAAGGGTATGGCATCTGTGTCAGCTACTATTTGCTGATGATACAGCTCTGGTGGCTGATTGAGAGAGAAAGTTGTAAAACTCTGGCATGATTGTAGGAGCAGGTTGAAAGGAAATGTTGGGTAAAAGTGAAGTGATTAAGTGGTTGTGAGAGAGATAATGAAAGGATGAATGTAACATTGATTGGAGAACAGTTGGAAGAGGTGGATTGTTTAAAGTACTTGGGATTGATAGTTTTAGTGGATGAAGAGTTGAGACAGAGGTGAAATACAGAGCAAAGTAAGCAGGAAAAGTATATGGTAGGCTGAAAAAGATATTTAAACATTGGGACGCTAGATGTGTGTAAAGGAGAAGTTTTTTTGAGAGAATGTTGGTGCCCAGTGTGTTGTATTGGTGGTTGAACATGGAATATGGGAGCAGCAAAGAAGAAACGGTTGAATGTAATGGAAATGAAAGTGTTTATAGGAGTGTATGTATGGAGTGACATGGAAGGACAGAATAAGAAAATGAGAGTATGAAGAACCTGGTGATTTGAGAAACAGAACATAGTGTATTAAGATGGTTTAGGTTTGTGGAGAGTGGTTTAGGTTTGTGGAGAGAATGGAGGACAAAAAAACTAGTAAAAGAATTGATGAAGTCCTATGTGCATGGTGAAAGATAGAGAGTGGAGATTGGAGCGGAAAAAACTGTAAAGACTCATGAAAAAGAGAGGAATGACTATGCAGCAAACAAAAACAATTGTGTGTGATAGAGGTGAATGGAGAGTGACAATGATAAGTTCATGAAAGTGACAAGGTCTTGTTGACCTCTGGGAGGGGTTGTGTGCATCTAACATTGCCAATTGGCATATGGACCAAGTGTAGGGGACTATTGAAAGTACCCTGTATTTGCTGTGGTCCTCAAGATTGGAGTTGTACAGGCTAGGGAACAGCCTCGTTATGAAGGGGCAGGGGCAAACCAGTGTATACTCTCAGGCCTTGCTATAAAATTATGTGGCCAGGTGTGCTATGCCTAAGCTCTGGGAGTGTAGTAAGGTTGTCCACTAGACTAATCCTTTTCATCAGGAGTTGAGAGGGCCAAGAGTGTGAATGATGTGGTTATGAGTGTGTGGTGCTCTGTTGGGGCCATTGCAGTGGATTGCTGGCCTGTTACATAGATATATTGGTGTATTACTTTAACAACAATAGCTGTCAGGCCAGATAATTTTTGAAACTATCCAGCTAGATAGTAAAATTCTCTACGTGATGCACCCATAATAAAAATATAAATTGTATTTATAAAGACTGAAAGAATAAATTCATATAGGGATTATATGCTTGTGGTATTGTTTTGTTGGTCAGCAGTACAAAAGAAAATAAGATATTGATATGAAATATTGTCAAGTTACATACATATACATACATACACATAAATATGAATTCAGCATCATTTTTTCATGAAGATTCTTTGTACATATTATTTACTAACTTAATTCTTAGAACCACTGGCAAGCTACTCATGAAGTTCTATTTTTGTCTTAGAATTGCTCCATTTTCCACACAACTGCTGGACATGAAGCTGGATGTACTGGAGCTAGTCTGTGTTCATTATAAGGAGTCTCTCTCTCTCTCTCTCTCTCTCTCTCTCTCTCTCTCTCTCTCTCTCTCTCTCTCTCTCTCTCTCTCTCTCTCTCTCTCTCTCTCTCTCTCTCTCTCTCTCTCTCTCTCTCTCTCTCTCTCTCTCTCTCTCTCTCTCTCTCTCTCTCTCTCTCTCTCTCTCTCTCTCTCTCTCTCTCGAAGTTTTAGTAGTGTTATTTTAGTCAGATTTAAGCAGAATGATTATATTTTGTTGACATTTTGTGTTTCAGAGCCCTTGATGCACAACACAGGAAGGCTGTGGCTGACATGATCCATGAACTGAGTAAGGATGCTCAATTTATTACCACTACTTTCAGGCCAGAACTTCTGGAACATGCAAACAAGTTCTATGGTGTAAAGTTCAGAAATAAAGTGTCTCATGTTGAATGTGTGTCACGAGAAGAGGCTTATGATTTTGTTGAAGATGACCAAACTCATGGTTAGATATTTTAATTTATATATATATATATATATATATATATATATATATATATATATATATATATATATATATATATATATATATATATATATATATATATATATATATATATATATATATATATATATATATATATATATATATATATATATATCACACACAATACAGTCAAGGGCTAGTCTTCTAAGAAATATGAAGGCTTATTATTTCTTTTTTTATTTATTTTTCCCCATTGCATTTTGGTAGGTGAAATTTGATATTCTTTTTTAAACCTGTCAATATCTGATGGATATGAATGCTTCCAGTGTAAATTGTAAATATTTTTGAAAATTTTGCATATCACTTTTTTTCTAGAACTGTTGTTTGTACAAAGAAATTAAACCCAGAGAAATATGTGGCTTATTTTTTTGAATGAGCATAAATTGAGAGGGACCTGAGGTAACATAGGTTTTATATACATAGGAGAATGAAGCACTTATATATTGTGTTACCTGGTATGTACGAAAAAAGAAAAAAATATATATTTTCATCAGAATTGTGTACATTTTAGTTGTTTTGAACACAAGCATAATAGGCATTGTATTTTCATCCTATGTTCTCATCAAATTAAAGTATGGAAGAAATTGAATCTTTATATGGGTGCTCTCTTATTTTTTAATAAAGGACCAAACACTTACCCTTACGTTTCATTATTATTCCTTGTGCTTATTGTAATAGGACTTGCAGAAAGTTAGGAATGTATCTTAAGCGGAGAGAAAAAAAAAAAGCCTTATTAATGTATCTATATATTTATCTATATCAATCTCTCTCTCTCTCTCTCTCTCTCTCTCTCTCTCTCTCTCTCGACACACACACACGCGCACACTTTAGATGTGACTAGTCTCTTCCAGATGTAAGGTTTGGTGTCCTCATAGTGGGCAATAAAGATGCGAGTGACTGGTCTAAATTTTGGGCACTGAAGTGCCTGGGCTTGCTACCGGTTCTGTGGGTCACAGCACAAGGCCCACACCAGCCAGGCTTTGGTTGGCTCTCAATAACAACAACAACAACTTATTACCGGTTGTTACTAGTACATCATAAATCCTTATTACCGTGCCATGCCGGTCACAGTTCTCAGGTACGTTTATTAGGTATCCTCATGTGAGATGTTCATCTGCTACTACTGGTTAGATATAAGACGTAATGTGATGAACGTTGTCAGTGGTGAGAACAAAGTTGAAATTTGTTCGCAGGGTGCTACCAAGTGAAGTGACGTGCTGTATTTTCGAAATATTAAAAAAAAAAAAAAAAAAATGGAAGCAGGATGCATCTGCCTATTTACTCGTAATTAGGTAGAATAGGTGTATGTGACATAAAAATACATCCCATTGTTGTTCATATGAAGTACGTAGTAGATACCTTGCTAGTCCCTCCCTTTCATATAATTTTCTAACAAATTCTGAAATAAAAAAAAATCCAGAAAGTATAAATACGAAAACCAATAATAACCCCTTGCTCCCTTCCCTCCCCCATCAAATATGAAAGTTTTGGTTACACTCAATGTAGTTACGAATAATATATATATATATATATATATATATATATATATATATATATATATATATATATATATATATATATATATATATATATATATATATATGCGTACAGTTTTCTTGACATTCCAATCGCTCTCTCTCTCTCTCTCTCCTCTCTCTCTCTCTCTGCACTTGTTTGTCAGTTCCTTGCTTACATCATAAATTCAATTGTTAGCTCATAGAGCATTGTGAATGTTCTTAAAATAAATAATCTAGGTCCGACCACTACATAATATTACTATCTTGGTATTCAAGCGATTTCGGAGATGCATATCTTAGGTAACAATAACAATGCCTTTAGTTTTGATGGTATTTCAGCATTTCCCCATTCCTTAGCACGGACTACATTGAAAATTGAAACTATAATGTCATTTTTCAACATTAATTTTCTTCTCGAGGCCAGATCGGTGTCCTTTAGGAAGAATATTTAGTAGGTCAGAATGATCGTATGATGTGTTTTGCATTACGAGTAAGTACAGTACGTGGGATATTCCCTCTTACCATGTGTAAGGAATTTTCTATTTGTGTCGTTGGAGGCAACGTGTAAAATCATTTTTGTGGTTTTTTAACAATTTTTTATTTATCATATATTACTAATATTATGATTATTTTCTGTACATTCAATTTGATACAATGTTAGACAAACCTTTCAGGTAAGTAATTTACACCAGTGACATGACAAGGCAAGTACTTTTATGGTGTAATAGAGTGTGATATATTTTAGTGAATTTAATCGAGGAAATGTTTAATATGAATTAGGAATACAAATATCTTGGTTTCTATAAATATTACATCCCCATGAGGGTAATGGATGAGTGTGGCGGTGCGTCGCGCGTCACTTGTCTGAGTGGTGCCTGCCGGGGCGGCCCTTCACCCTGTTTCCCGCCAGTTGGGTTCTTGCTGTCCACGTGAAGCGCTAAATCCGTGCAGCTGTTCATCATGAGCGACCATGAGGAGGAACACACAATTGCGGAGGACCTCGTCGTCACCAAGTACAAAATGGCAGGGGAGATAGTGAACCGTAAGTGTGCGGGAGAGGCTGCAGGCTGTGTTGTCATAAGGAAGTTCAAGTTGTGGGCCTCCATGTTTGATGCAGCGCATGGAAACTCTTGGTGCTGGGGAATAAATCACCGGTGTTAGGTTGTTATTTCTTGGTGTGCTTCACGTATCATCCGGAATCCTATGGGAGGGATGATGTTTCCAGGGTAATTAAAGGAGTTTTGTGGAAAATATTTAGTTATTAGTGGGAGTATGGTTTGCTTGGGGCCCAGCCTTCCCAGCCTTCTACCCCGGTCATTGTTGCGTTAGGGAGAAATTCCAGTGACATTGTCAGACGTGTGTGTGTCCCTCGTAGATATCTTCCATTACATCGTACATTGCCATGTAATTAGTAAAAAGTACTGGGCTTGCCGGCTGTCAGGCCAGAGTGGGTGAACACAAGTTTGTGGCTATTTTAGTGTAAAAAAAAATAAATAAATATACATATATATATATAATGTAGAAGTAATTTTCATGCATCAGCATTTCTTGCAGGTTCTGATTAAAGTACAGTTTCAAGTGAGTTGCATGAAGAAATTTTTGGGGATGGTATGGTAAATCTTTTGAACCCCCAAAATAATATTTCTCTTGTTTTCTTGTTAATGACCTTTTACCTACTAACTTTGCAACCTGGGAGGGAGTGAAGGGTTTGTGTGTGAAAATGCAGGGAACATGAAAACAAACAAACAAAACAAACTGATAGATGTAGGGAATTTCCCTAAATTAGGGAAAGTATTTTGTCCATCCAACAAAGACATCCTGTAATGAAGGCATAAAACAGATCATTGTTTTGAAAACGTGTTTAAGTGAAGATGTGCAATTTAAGAGCAGCATACACTGATGTATAACTGTAGAAAATATGTAAGTAAAGGGGGAAAAAATATAGATTGTATATAGTAACATGATATCCCTCCCTCTCCTTAACAACGTTTTAGGTGTGGACTGGAAAGCCAGGTTTTAGGGTGGAGAAATTAAAGTAGTCAAGTTTTTGTGGATGTAGGATACTAGTTTCTGCACTTCAGGAGCTGTCAGCTGTTTTGCCAAGTTTTCTCCAATTGATTATTTTATGTGCTGCATAACTAAAAGTCGTTTTTATATGGCAAGAAGATTCTCAACATTGCACCCTAAATATCCAATGGGTAGCCAAAATGGATCACAGCCTAAATGACCAGCTTCAGGACTGACTAGGAGGCTTTACTCTGTGTTGGCCTCCCAAAAGTCATGTTAACTGCTTTGTATTATTTTATTTGTTTATTTATTTTTCTTTCCAGCCATACTATTGCTTTCTGCAGATGATGTTTTACTTATGTATTTTCAATAGTGTGCATATGTGTATAACTCTAATAACTTAAATTGCATGCTGTCTTGTCTAAAGATTTTCCAAAATACAAGGTGTCCCAGAAGTGTGGAATCAAAGGAAAATTCTTTTACAGGTATATTTAGTAATATTTTCACTGAAGGTGCACAAAATGATCCATCACAGAGTGAGTTGGGGGTTTTAGAATCATGAGGATAATCTTGAGTTTTTCTCAGTTTTTTCCTATTTAGTGAATGTCAGTGTTGATGAGGAAGAAGACATCAAAATAACTTCCTGGTTGGTAGCTGAAGTGATTTGTTGTTTGTCCAAATGTAAACAGTTGAACTCTCATGTGACTTCTTGATGACTTTAATTGACAACTAAAAGAATAATTTTGATGCATTCCTCCTTAGTAAGACCGATATTCATGAATCTGGGAAAAAAAAAAAAAAAAAAAAAAAAAAAAAAAAATATATATATATATATATATATTCTTATAATTCCAGACATCTAGCTAGCACTTTGTATTTTAAGTAATTGCGTTGATTTTATGAATTTAAGAGTTGTGTTCGTGACAGCATATGGTTTACTGGGTAATATACAAGTTACATAATGAATAGAATTCTTTATAAAATCATCAAATGAGTAATGAACAGTTCCCAATAATGATCACTCCCTCCTAACCTGCACAGGCCATGCAGCTGCCTCCATGTCTCTATGCCATGTTCCTCACGTGTCTAAGTTTTTGCAGTGTTTTTTTTTTTTTGTATACTGCACCATTTCATATCCAAGTCATGGATTGTCAGAATACAGAGACAAAGAACAGGCAATTGATGAAGGAGATTATTGTTTTTTTTATTTATTTTTTTCTATTTCATTCTATTGTTTCAGTTACTCAGAAAGAATACATTTTTTCATGTTTTTTGTTTTGAATAGTGAACATATCACACCAAGAGCAACTAATTGCTATGAATAAAACTCATTGTAGTACATTTTAGAAAGTTGCAACTCCAAATTTATACTTTGTTTTTTTTGTGCATAGATTTTTATGTGCTTACTTTTGTGTGTGTGTGTGTTTTGGAGGCAATTAACTGGGAAGTATTTATCATAAAGATACAATATTCATCATAATCAGTGGATATGATTGTCATTGTCATTTCTGTTCATATTTTCTGTCTGGTCATTTATAAGAATAGGGTTTTGTGAACCAATAGAAAGTATAACATACGTAAGTCTTTTCCCATGATGCTTTAATTATGCCTGAGATATGATATTTTTCAAGATATTATAACTATGTTCATGGTTTGCAGGTGTTCTGAAGCTCTTGGTAGCAAAATGTGTGCCTCTGGCCTCAGTTCGTGATATCTGTGCTGAGGGTGATCGTCTCCTGGAGGAAGAAACCAACAAGGTTTTTAAAAAAGAGAAAGATTTAAAGAAGGGAATTGCCTTCCCAGTTTGTGCATCTGTGAACAATTGCATCAACCATTATTCTCCCCTTGCATCGGAGGGTGACACAATTCTTCAGGAAGGTGATCTAGTCAAGATTGATATGGGGGCACACATTGATGGGTTCATTGCTGTAGTTGGACACACCGTGGTGGTTGGGGCATCAAAGACAAACAAGGTAAGAATATAGCACAATAGAAATTTATTTTGTATTATATTTTAGGTATCCCTTCTACAAACTTGAATGTTTCACTTCAACATTTAAACATTCTCTCTCTCTCTCTCTCTCTCTCTCTCTCTCTCTCTCTCTCTCTCTCTCTCTCTCTCTCTCTCTCTCTCTCTCTCTCTCTCTCTCTCTCTCTCTCTCTCTCTCTCTCTCTCTCTCTCTCTCTCTCTCTCTCTCTCTCTCTCTCTCTCTAAAGAGTGAAGGAAAATATAAGATGAATAAATTAGTTAACCCTTTGAGGCACATTTCTTCTTAATTTCAAGTAATTAAAGTTTATCACTATTGCAGGTCAAAGGACGAAAAGCTGATGTGATGATGGCAGCTCACAATGCAGCTGAAGCAGCCTTACGTTTAGTTAAGCCTGGTAACCAAAATTTTGCTGTTACTGATACTGTCACAAAGATTGCTGAAGTCTACAAGTGCAAACCAGTGGAAGGGATGGTGTCCTTCCAGCTGCAGCAAGGCAGGATTGATGGAGAGAAGACCATTGTTCAGAATCCCACTGAAGCTCAGCGAAAGGAGGTTGAAAAGCATGAATTTGAGACTCATGAAGTGTATGGTGTTGACGTGATCATCTCAACTGGAGAAGGACAGGTTAGATCTACGCAAGTTTTTATTTCCAAAATCACAGACGAATGTACAGCTTATGCATATGATGATAACTCAAATTTGTCCAGTGTGTGGATACCTGAATGTTAATGAAGCAAGCTTGCAAGGGCCATCTGATTCATTTGCTGTACATTCTAAAATGTTCAATAATGATGCATTAAACACAGTATGACCTCTTTCTTGGTGGAGGTAGTGTTATTTTATGTTTAGTATATGAAACTTTTATAGTATTGTATTTACCTGGTTGATCACATCTTGGAAAATTGATGAAGCAGTTACACCTCACATCATCACATTGTATTTGTACAAGGAAAGTAGTGTTCATTGTAAGTTGATGGTGATAGTATTCAGCTTGGTGTTCAAGTATCAGTTTGTTTATTGGCTATAATGAATCTATTTGTACTGAGGTGTGTCACCCATAGGGATTACCCTGCCCTTCACATCAGACACAAAGCTCATTATTGTGTCATATGTTAACTATTTGTTGCTTCAACATGAATCTGAATACAAAATTTGTTTAAGGATGAAAAATCTGTTTTGTTTATTTGAGGATAATAGCAATGATCCTGGTGTATATACCATGACACTTGATCATTCCAGTGTTATCATGGTCATACAGTGATCGGCCACGGCCAAGCACCACAGGTCAGGTGGAGGCAGGTGACAGGTCACTTCCTCTGGTCACCATCTATAATAAAAATTTTCCCTCCCTCACCTGCCATGCGCCCTTGTGTGCTCAGCAGTGAGAATGAACTTATTTACAATGAAAAAATATACATTTTCTTAGAAGAAAAGAGCAATAAAAGCCTTTAATTGAAGGCAAGGGTATTCTCAGATCATCCTAGGCATGCCATTAATGGATTTGGCAGGGCAGTGGAAAACTGAATCCTCACAGAGGCCACTCTAAAACATTCAGTACAAAATCGATTTACTATGATGTCTTATTTATTTTCCTGTAATGAAAGGAAGTCAGCTTTTAATATTTAGCATTTGGTTTGAGGTGACAAATGACAGATTTGCATTGACAAATTATCCGAAGAAGGTGATAAGTATTTCATACCACTCTCAGCTTGGGAGCACTTTGAACTGAGGTATTAAAAGATGATCAGCATTTATTACAAAGTTTTTTATCAAGTATTTGATGTGTATCAGTTTAATATTTGCTCTTGTAGTTTTATTACTTACCCATCACTTGGTTATGAGTGAACATGAAAGTAAATTGCATATCTTGCATTTAAGGGGAAAGAAGCAGAGGCTCGTGTAACAGTGTTTAGGAAAACAGAAGAGAGCTACAGTTTGAAGCTGAAGGCATCAAGAGAATTCTTCAGCAAGGTATGTGTCAATTTCTTTCCTTTGGTGTCAGTATTATTCTTGCAAGCAGTAAAAAATAGATTTTATCAGTATTCATATATTTTTCATCATTTTGATATAGCCATCTCTGAGATGGAACTTAGAGGTGATGAAGGTTCTGACGTGAAAGGTTACAGGAAGTAGATATAGCACTGTGGATGTGATTAGATTTATTAAAAACTTTTTGAGTGTTGAGTTGTAGCTCCAAGGGAGAATTCCCTGTCCTGTGTGCTACCACATCAGTCCCAACTCGTAATCGGTTTCTTGTATTATGTATTTACTACTTATAAATGCATTTCACATATTCTGTATCTTGTCATGATTATTTTATTTTTTAGGATAACAATAATTTTTTGTCAATACTATTTAACTTGACCCATTTAATGACATTCCAGTGATTACTAGCATCTACTTTATTATCATATGTAACTTTTACACAACCTGAAATCAGTCCATTATGCATGTTGTAATCTTGAGGTACTTCAAATGACATAGTAAATTTTACAGTTGTCTTTTTGATTGAGTTAAAATCTTAAGTCATTATTTTAATATCTTCAATAGAAGAAAAGAAGCATGAGAGTTGGAATCTTCTGCTCTGTTCCTTATTTCAGAATTATGTGTTATCAGTAAAGGTTTGCAGGTCTAATATGAATTCATACTACATTTATGTGATGTTTATAAGCAACACATATTTTACAGGTTCAAAAAAATCATGGCACAATGCCTTTCAACATCAGGTCCTTTGATGATGAGAAAAAGGCTCGTTTGGGAGTGACAGAGTGTGTGTCTCATAAGCTTGTAGACCCATACCCAGTCCTTTGGGAGAAGGTAATATTTAATATTTTGTAATGTGCTCACAGAACTTGACTAATTGTGTCAGTATTATTAAATTTCTTTGGAACATAAGTTCACTTTGTTACAAGTCCATGATGTGTATTTCAGAGTGGAGAATATTGTTAGAAGTCCATGATGTGTATTTCAGAGTGGAGAATATGTTGCCCAGTTCAAGTTTACTGTCCTGTTGATGCCAACTGGCCAACATAAGATTACAGGTCTGCCATTTGAAAATTCATTGTATGACACCAAGTTCAAGATAGATGATCCAGAGCTGAAGGTAATGTGCCTCATAAATTATTATAAATTATTGAATGACATGGACTCTCTCTCTCTCTCTCTCTCTCTCTCTCTCTCTCTCTCTCTCTCTCTCTCTCTCTCTCTCTCTCTCTCTCTCTCTCTCTCTCTCTACATTTATATCACTTGCAGCTTGCAACTGAAACCTAAGCTTGCCTCCTGCTTAGCATATATGCCAACATATTTATAGTAGGCTTCAATATTCTTCCCCATATCTCTTATTTTATGGAATACTTAATAATTGGATTGAAGTATGATATTTATGAATGTGTTAAAATTAGGTTAAAATAAACAGAGTTAATGGATTGAAACCTTGGAGTTAAGTGTTCAAAGCTCTCTTTATTTTATGATGTTTCTTTCATAGAATCATTGTGATGGTACAATTAGAAATAATGGTATGTGATAGAGAAAGTTCTGTAAATAATGGTGTCATTAGATTTTAGGTAAGGCTGGAATGAAGGATGGTAAGGAACTTTTTATGTCAAGCTTTTGACACAAGACAGCACCTGTTTGCAATTGTCCTCCTAATGTCAAATTGCTGTTGTTTTGCACCTACAGCTTGTGATGAAAAGTTTCACCATTCCTTTCTTGACTAAAATGCAATAACAGCATTGTGTTCATTTTTTTTTTTTTTCATGAAAAAAAAGCAGCATAGAACAGAAAAAGTGATATAAACATTTTCAATGTAATTACTTGAACTAGTATTAGTTTGATTATTCTTTGTCAGTTTGAACATTAAGATGTTCATAATCTGTCATTCATGATGTTCATAATCTATCATTCAAGATGTTTGTAAATTATCATTCTTCTGTCCAGTAATCAAGAAATCAAGTAAATATTGCATGAAATAGGTACATAGAAGAGCAATAAAACTTGTGTGGAGAAGGGTGTGAGCTGAGACAGGCTGACTGAGCCATGGACCAATCAATGACGAGATTGTAGATGTTGCTTAGGATCCAGTAGTAGGGTACAAGTGAATGGACTATGGTAGTGCTTGCTGAAATGGCAGTGGTGGATGTTATTTTTATATGGAAAGAATAGAGAACAGAAAAAAGAAAAAAAAGTAGGGAGAGCATGTAAAATATCATAGGAAATTAAGATAATAGTGTTAGTGTCATATGCTAAATAAATTGGTTGAGGGCAATGCTTATTGCACAAGGCCAGACATTAAATGCCAAATAATTTGTTACTTCCCTTATGATAGTGGTTATCATGCGCTGTAGAGAAAATTGACAGTGGTTTGCAAAATGATGTATGCTAAGTGTGGATTTGGTTCATGCAACTGTGGTGACTGTAAAAAAATTTATATATGAAAATATAGTTTACATATTAATCAAATTAATCTTCATAATAACTGTGTATTTACCTAGATGTATTTACCTAGTTGTGCTTTATGGGAAAAGAGCTATGCTTGTGGTGTCCCATCTTCGTATCTCTTAATATCCCACTTAGCCTTGAATCCATGTATACTTTCTGCATTTACTATCCTCATCCAGACTGTTCTATACATCAATACTTCTATATTGGAAACTATACTTTTTTGACGTCTCTTCTACAAGCATGTCCTCTAGTGTCCCGTGTATCCCAGACCATTAAGTCGCTCCGGTCCACCTCCTCTACTCCCTCATATGCTTTATATATCGCAATCAAGTCTCCCCTTTCTCTCCTCTTTTCCAATGTTGGTAGATGTATCCTTGCCAGTCTTTCTTCATATGACAAGTCCCTGATACTTGGTACCATCTTCGTGTGTGTGTGTGTGTGTGTGTGTGTGTGTGTGTGTGCGTGCATGTGTGTAATATAGTGAGATTGGATAAATGAAACAAAAAAAAAAGCTTACTTAGTTGTTATTTCCCCTAAAAGTGAAAAGTTCCCATTGTGTTAGCCAGTTTAGTTCTGGAGATGTTGGTATTTCATAAGCAGTTCAAGTCCTGAAAAGGAAAGAAATTAGTTGCAGAACTGATAGAAGTGAAAGAGTTAAGGTACTGGTTAATTCCAAAGTAAGATTCATAGAATATGATGAAAGGAAGTAAAGTCTTGTGCAGCAAGGCAATGAGAGGAGGAAGCAATTAATTTTGAAGACCAGTAAGTGTGGAAGTAATACCAGGATGTAACAATAGAGTATGAAACATTGGATGTATTCAGTTGAAGGGATGGGGGGCTATAATGAGGAAGGAGTTTCCATTCACCTCTGTGTAAGTTGAGTTTGCCCCATATATAGGTGGTATAAAATTATAATTGTGAGTGGAGTTGAAGGATGAACCTTGAAAGAGTAAGTTATTAGTGTGTGATATGCTATTGAAAATGTTTGATGAAAGGTAAAGACATATGGCAGAAATAGACTGTATGCAATATATGGGATCTGACATAGAGAGAGGATTTCACTTAAGAATGCAGGTGGTAGCATATCAGAGTAATGGGAATTTCTAAGGAAAAATCTTTGGACCTTTGTAAATTTAGTGATCTAAAACTTACTAGTGGCAGAACAAAAGACGTTATTCAGTGAAATTAAATAAATCACTGAAGAGTGTAGGCAATACAGAAGAATATTTGATCACCAAATGGAGAGCAAAGAAAGAAACAAGAATTCCTGTTATGCACAGTGCGTAATCCAGATGGTGAACAGACCTTAAGAGCAGCTGGGACCTCATATAGTGGAGGATAAGATTGTTAGGAATGGTCTAGGAAATGAGTTGCCGGATGATCTCGAGGAGGAAGAATGAAGGTCAGACTTCCAGTGTTGTAAGGAGTGCATGGAATTATGGGTGAAAAAATGGCCAAAATAAATTCTCAAGGTTGTAAGGAGTGTGTGCATAGGATAGTATAAATACTTTTTTTTGACAGGCATGACCAGCATGATGTCGTCAGCTTTGCATTGGAGAATTAAATAAATAAAAATGTTCTTAAAGTTTTTTCTCTTTTTTCCAGCAAATAATAACAGCATCTACCAATAATAAGAATGCCAAGAAGAAGAAAAAGAAGGCAGAGAGGGAAGCAGCCACAGTTGTCAAGAGTGAGGACTAGCAGCACATGGAAGCAGGACTGCCACACCTGACCCACACAAACACCCAGGTATCCAGGGAAATTTGATTAGTTTTCCCAGGAGAAATTTCCCTCCAATTTTCTCTTTAACAGTTTTCACTTACAGCATAAATCTTTCAATTCATGCTATCCACAGAACTTGAAAATAACAAAATTGTTTTTTCTTTTTTTTATGCTTTGTGTAATGTTCTGCTATTAAGTCCATTTTTGTTCATCTGTGATGAATTTTAGCAAGCTAACTAAATGTACTTAGATAATTTGCAGTGAAGCCCAAATCTGTATCAGTTTTATTGTTTTTAATTTATTTTTTGAAGATCAAGTATGTGTTTGTGTTCATAAAAGAAATAATAAATTTATGGCAGTCACATCAGGATGATGATATCCTCTATGTATCATTTTACTTAATGTGGCAAACATTGTGGCCCTTCAGCAGCATTGTACTCTAATGCATTGAGTTATCCCTGGATTTTATTGGACTATGTGTATCTTCACTGTTGCATGAGTATGCTTCTCTAGCATAGAGAAATGCAGCATAAGAGGTTATCATGCAAAGTTGATATCATTGTTGTGAAGATCAAGTTTACTTGTACTTGTCTTTGAACAGCATATGAAAATCAACATTTCTGGTGATAAACTCACACAGGTTAACAAACTTGCCAAATGGGAAGTGCAGTGCTAATGCCTTCTCAGGACAATGACCATCAGTCATGTGCATTTTTTAACTGGTCCCTTATCCAGTGTCTTCACCTCAGAGGTTATTTTGTATATCCTTTGTACAAATCTGTAGTTAAGGAAAATTTCACCCTCACAGCGGCAATAACCAATAAAATTTTGGAACTAAATTTCCATCACTTTTAGCTGCCTTCTTCCTTGAGTTTGGAATTATTATGGATTTTTAAAATGTATTTATTTTCTTTATTTTGAACTTGTTGCAGTGAAAATGTAGGCATGTGTGAGGAATTGTTATGTGTATAATGGTTGTGGTTTTGAAAGGCTTCTATACAGGTATTGTGGCTATGCAGATGATGGATACTATCATCCTCTTCCTTGAAATATTTTTATATATGATTAAAAAATCAATGAATAGGTATTAGTTTACCATAACCATTGCCCATTTTATTAATGAGATTTATAAATTACTTCAGGCACCAGTGCTTGGAAATGATCGACTGCCACCAAATAGCTCTCTACCTTTCTCAGATTAAAGCTTTCTAATGCCTGTTATTAGCTATGTACTACTGGAGTCACAAGTTGCAAATCTGTCTTAAGTAACTTTACTATCATATTGAAAATGTGGTTTAAAATTCTTCAGTTATAAAGTTACTTTAATGCCTGAAAATCAGCAATGGGTATGGATTTTTCATTTGTGGTTAATCTGAATGTTTGACAAATATTTGAAAGTCTACATAAAATCACTGTTTTAAAGGTGATAAATAACTTAAGGAATTATAGTGTGAAGTAAGGTTTGTTGTATGAGTACTTCACAATATGTATGAGTTTGACAATCTATATGTATATATATATATGCTTTGTTTTACATGACTAAAAAGACTTTCTTGACTATTGTAACATTGTTCAAAAACACTTACCGCATTTAAATTTTTATGGACTTGGAGAAGGACTAAAACCATCTTGACCTCAAGAAATCTGCTTACTGGACACAGGTGGTTTGTTGTACAACAAATGAATGCATATAATTAAGACTTAATTTTATGCTGAAAGTTTTCAGCAAACTTGGGAGTACTTTATTTTTTGGCACCCTTGCCAAAAATTTAATGTTTGATGGTGAATCTTGAATGCTTTACACAACACTATTCCAGTTGAGATGAATGTCGCCCTTCACTTTCATTATGTACAACCAATGAGCCGGGTATTAAGCACCTTGCTGATGGTGTTTGGGATGTAATACTTATTTTCAGCTTAGTTCACAAAGCTTACGTTCATTAGACTACATGAAGGTTTCTGTAAAACCTGCAACATGTCTCACATCGATTGTTTCAAAGGCTCTTCATATATATTCTGTTAAAGTTTACTGGATGTTTATAGCAATTTTGTGAAAGGTAATGTATTTCTTCAAATTAGGGTGACAAAAATATATGTAGAGGTGCCGGAAGTTTTGTACACAGGTTTTCAAATCCAAAAATAAAAGAAAAACAACAAAATGACTTACATATAACCTCCAAATGGTAGCATTTAAAAAAAGCCAAGTTGCACTTATGATGGAGGGTAAGCTCAACTGTTTACTGTAGTAGTTTGGATACAAATACTGGTGGAAATGTAAGGACTCAAGATGTCATTTTGTTGTGTGCATGTCTTTTCCAGAATGCATCCTATATATATATATATATATATATATATATATATATATATATATATATATATATATATATATATATATATATATATATATATATATATATATATATATATATATATATATATATATATTCCAGTCTGCTTGAAAATTTAATTTTCTAATTTTTTTATATTTTTATTTAATTAATTAATTCATTATTTTTTTTATCCTATCAGATTAATCATTTTCAAACGTTTTTTTTTTTTTTTTCAATTAATATTTTTAATATTTCCCGCATTAACGAATGTGAAAAAATGAATTGATGCGGGACCACATACATAACATGTACGTAATCTTAATACAAGGGACATTGAAGAGAAGGACGATGATTGCTAGCAGATGAACACTACTACAGTTGTGGTCATGGCGACTGAAGGCTACATCATCATGCTCTTGTAACCTTCCCGTTAATACTGTGACGAAACCATGCAGTACTTACCACTACTGGAAAAAAAAAAAAAAAAAAAAAAAAAAATATATATATATATATATATATATATATATATATATATATATATATATATATATATATATATATATATATATATATATATATATATATATATATATATATATATATATATATATATATATATATATATATATATATATATGGAATTCAGGCATGGTTTATCACCTGAATTATTAGTCAATTAGAGCTTCACGTTGTCATGTAGCAAATGACAAATGAAAGACTAGCGAGAAACAGCGAACAAACACGATGCCCTAATTTCACTTGGCTTGTATGAGAACCGTCTAGCCATTTATGTAACGCATTTTAATTTTTTGGGAAGACAAAAATACTAAGCACAAATTTCCTGCTTCTCACATTTGCGTGGAATATGGTGACACCACAAGACATCGCTATAATTATTGAAATAGAATGCCAACATACTTAGATAGACTTGTCTTTCCTTCTCAGCTGTCAAAATGGTGCGGAGCTTAGTGACGCCGTCCGAATGACTTCGTAGCTAGCCAATCAGGACGCATTATGTTCATGTGTTTAATTTTTCATTCATTATCAGCATTTATATGAGGAGTGCAACAAAAAAGCAGGTTTTCTTTAAGCTTGTGAAGCTGTTATTACTGTGATGAAACTAAAGAAAAAAAAAGTTGCGTTACAACAGAGCTTGATGGGGATGACAGTACAATCCCTCCCTTTTACTTCCCTTGGGTTGTCAGAGTACGATGAGGTAACCTTCGATTTCCGTGAACACAACTTATGATGGTACTTTTATCAAGCTGGTCACCCTTCATCTCACTAGTAATAGTAAACTAAATAGTACTAACTGATAATGAAATAAAAACTGCCATGCTTTCTGTTTATGGTTTAATTGAGTGCATGATTATAATTATTAAATTTTCATACAATATGATCATATGGCAATGCGCAATCATTAGCCATCATAAGCAAAGCAAGTGGAAAAAAAAGATCTAAATTTAATATTACACTGAAGTTTGTTTTTTAGGACCAATTTATGTGACATGGTTTTGAAAGGTGGAAGGCATGAAACAGTACTAATAATTCAAAATAAAGATTAATTTGCAACTATGGACTGAGCAGTCACGGAGCTGAGCTCCAAAGTCGTGTCAACCGTTATGATAGATTGTACCAAAACTGAACAGTATTATGCGTTCGACTCTGGATTGTGCGTCGTCTTGAAAGACGAAAATACTACGGAAACTAAAGTTAAAAGGGATCCGAGGACGTGTTGGTTAATATCGGTCCAGACAGTACTAGTCATTTGGAATACGTGCAAAGAAGTGTGTAACAATATGGGTATTTTAGGAAATAAAATAAAAGATAGAGAGAGGGATAAAACATGTTGATATTTTGACCGTGGTTCCTTTAAGCCGAGTTATTGTTCTGTCGAATCTGCTGTTTACGGTTCATGTTACGGCGGCTATACCCGTGTGCAGTGCCTCGCTGTCTGCAGATATTTAATAATTGTGCTTTTGATGTGTGTGTTGGTAGATATCGAACGCATTCTTGGCCGTTAGAGAGTAGACAACAGTGGCTGGCAAGATATTCTGTCAGTGGTGTCTTCACGAGTACGTAAATTTACAGGAAGAACACAAGTGTAGTTGGTGAGTGTTGATTGACAATTTTGATCAGCTTACGATCGTAAAATATTTGCCAGTTTCGGTACCTGTGATACTGTGGTTATATATGCATACCTCCTAAAGAAATTTATACTCACGCTTCATTGAGAATTTAACAAAAAAAAAAAAAAAAAAAAAAAATAATCCTATAGGGATCCACTGTTTCGATCCACATATTTGTACCGTTTCGTATTTTCTTGAAGAAAATAATCATATATCTGCGTTTCTGTCGCGTATCTTGATTTGCCAATCATAAATCTGTATTGTTTTATCAATGGGTGATTTGGTGAAAGCAATGTCAATATAATACTCTGGTCAAACAACGCGAACTCTTGCAGCCGGTGAATGGAGCTTCGAGTCCCTCCGGAAGACATAGAGGGGGCTCCTTCCTTCACCCCTATCCCTACTCCCTCTCGTTTTCTTTCGCGCGTCCAATGCGTTCTCTAAATAACCTTTAGTGGGGACTAACATCTCTCTTGTGTAGGCCTTGAAATTATATCTATCTATACCTACCACAAAGTATATTGGTAAAAAAAATGAGGCATACCTTAGGTTCCGTGTATAGTTGGCTCCTGAGCAGTGAGGTAATTATCTAGATTCCTTTCCCGGCCTTATTACTGGTGTATTCTCTTCCATAATTTCCGTGCCGTTGCATTTGCCGGTAATCTGTGGAAAAGTGTAATTCGTTTCCAGCGTTCCAGTTCCCGGCACCCTTTAATACTGCAAACATGCACCATTGCTGATGTGGCAGGGACAAATCTCGCAAAACTGTCTGCGAGGTCAGTGGGGGCGGTAGTTGTGCTCACCGCGCTGCCCCTTAACTCACTGACGTATACTAATTACTAGCCCCTCTAAACTTCTATCACCCCAAGCCCATCCCTCCGCGTTACTTGCCCGTGATGCGCGGAGG
The DNA here is from genome assembly GCF_035594125.1 of Scylla paramamosain. Taxonomy (NCBI): domain Eukaryota; kingdom Metazoa; phylum Arthropoda; class Malacostraca; order Decapoda; family Portunidae; genus Scylla; species Scylla paramamosain. Next base: position 6,534,720 of record NC_087153.1, read on the forward strand.
CGAACGAAATTTCGTAATGTGTGTAAGTCCACCGGAAAACTATATGAACACTGGCTGAGAGACACAAAATATGCCACCGCTTACTGTGCTGATTTCAACAGTGAAAGATTGATAGGCTATGCAAAATTGTTAATTTGAATCAAGATTCAATTGAAGATTTTCCAGCATGATATTAACTGTATTGCTTGCGTGTCAAAAAAAAAAAAAAAGGAAAAAAAAAATTGTGCAGAGATCATAACACATAACGGAGGATTCGACATAGGCATCTTGCTCTCGTGCTGCTCATTTTAGAGAGGCGGCTCACAAATAGCAACCTCTCGAATTTACAGTCTTTATATTCCAGCCCGAAATCATACCAGATCAGTTCTACAACTTGCCAAAACTCTTTCATCAGTAAAAATGGCAGATACTTTCACGACTTATGGGACCTGTCCAAAAATATCTTGAACAATATTTCTTCATAGGTCCATTTTCTTAAATATTCTGGTGTCTTCTCTCAGCAACTTTTAACAAGCAGGTTGATTCTATTGGTAACTTAGCAAGGATTCTGCATCATCAGTGAAAAAAAATGTTTGACTAATAATCTCTGTGGTCTTTGAAAATACTCCTCATGAGATAACATACAGTCAGCGCCAAACGACTTTAGAACTTCCGCCGCCGTGAGCATCACATTGCCTAGAGACCCACACGGCACTATAATATATTGATATCTAGTAAAGTTGTGTACATACTGGTATCAGGTGTGGCGGCATGGTTCATGAGTTTTGGTCATGGCTTTAGATGAAAATATGGCTCGTATATTGTATGCGAACTGCATGTAATAGTGCAAGTGCCATTACAGAGGAAACGTTTCAGGCAGCATTTCTGAGAGCACTGCTTCACTAATCTGCGGGAAATTGAGATACTTGAAAAAAAGTACACGACCTTTAATTATCGTGACCGCGACTTCTGATGGTACTTTTTATCAAGCTGTTCATATTTCATCCAGTGCGACTTAGGAATACTTGAAAAAAAGAAGAAATAGATAAAATAGAATAAGTAGAAAAATATTGTTCATGTTTGTTTGAATATGGTTTTGAAATTATGATTGCATATGCAAATAAGATTACATATATATTAACTGTTGTTACGTTTGAAACGTTTCTGTACGTAAAAGTTAATATTTTGACGAATACAAACTCAATGTTGGCTTGTTGAAAATGTCTCCTGCATATGTAATTGCGGCTCGAGTAGAGCTTTGTTATCTCCGTTCTTAAAGGTATTTAATGGTCGCCACTCATGGGTCTTCCTATTTATGACGTCATAAGAGTAATCCTGTGATGCCGAGTTTGTATCCCGCAGTAATTATCAAGCGAGAAGGGAGGAGTATGTGAGGGCTCATTGCACCAAACATTAAGACTGATTCTTTATAGCTGGTGTTTGTACCTGGTCGCGTCATGCATTACATGTATGTATTGATGTAGTACAAATTATATACTCCAGCAGTCGAAGATCGTAAAAAAATATCAAACATTGCCATCCCCGAGAATGCGCGAGTAGATGCTTGTCAAGAACAACACGCGAGCGGAGGCACATAAGAAACCCACTGGGTTTTTCACTATCAGTAACTTTATTTTATTCATTTATTTATCTATTTATGTATTTCATTTTCATCATCATGTTGATTTCATGGGTTTGTAAATTTTATATATATATATATATATATATATATATATATATATATATATATATATATATATATATATATATATATATATATATATATATATATATATATATATATATATATATATATATATATATATATATATATATATATATATAGGATCACCTGAAGATCCGCCACCCCAGCCGCACTCGGGATGGCAGATCTTCAGGTGAGACAATCTGGGGTGGCGGATCTTCAGGTGATCCCATACTTTTAATGAAGTAAACTTTTTTCTGTATTTTTTATATCCACTCAGTTTTTTAATGCGTTCATGTTGTTAGGTTAGGTTAGGTTAGGCTAACCTAACCTAACCTAACCTAACCTAACCAAGTGAGAGAGTCTGGGGTGGCGGATCTTCAGGTGAGACAATCTGGGGTGGCGGATCTTCAGGTGATCCCTGTGGGGTGGCGGATCTTCAGGTGATCCTATATATATATATATATATATATATATATATATATATATATATATATATATATATATATATATATATATATATATATATATATATATATATATATATATATATATATATATATTCATCACTGCGTACAACTCTATTTAAATTCCTTGAATTGCACTGGGAAACGTGCACGGGAAATACCGATCGTCGATTACGTGGAATTTGACGAGAGAAGCATTTTGAGTAGTGAGAGCTATTCAAGGAACGAAGCATGTTGCAGATTGATCCAGATAGGTTTTAACTTTACCTTCAGTATCTTTTCAAATTGTATTTTTCCTAGTCATTGGAAGTAAATATTTTATTACTGAAATTACCCCTCTGTTGTATAAACGTAAATACGTATAAAATTTGATAAGTCCATGGCATTTCGAGGCTTCCGGTGTGTTTTCATTTGATCTGATTTGACTTGATCGTATCTAAGTGTTTCGTACCTGCATTCGAACCCGAAATGGTACACACAATAAAAAAAAACAAAAAAAAAAACACTACCATTGTCCATGAACCTAGAAAATGTGAGCGTCTTAAAAATGACACGCGTAAACTACTCGGGGAATTATAACGTGCGTTTGTACGTCTGTTCCCCTTGGTGCGGTGAGCCTTCTGCCTGGCAAGATCCGGTCTTATCTTTGGAGTGGCGCAGCGGTTACATTTTATAAACAAATAAGAGGCGGAGGGGACGTGAGAGTCGTAAAACTGGATCTGTCGCTGGTATATACTACGAAATACCTCGCCACAAAGCAGATTTTAGCCTCATCACCTGCAAAAATAATAAACGAGTACTTCAAGACATCGTAACTCATTCAGCCTCGATATAGTTTACGATTTATTTTGCGAGAACGAACCTGAAAGTGGAGTGGAGAGTTCACATCATCGCATAACGTTCTCAGCTTAGTGGGCTTAGTCACGGGGAGGGGGAGTGTACAGGGTTCATCCGGCGGTAATGACTCGGGAGCGTACGGAGGGTCCAGCTTGTTGGCTTCACGAGGGTGTGTGTGTGTGTGTGTGTGTGTGGTTCTCTTGTCACTGTACTTGGCATGTTGGGTGGAAGTTGTGTTTCTGTGGAGATATTACGGATGTGAACTGCATACGTGTGTGTGTGTGTGTGTGTGTGTGTGTGTGTGTGTGTGTGTGTATGTTCCCTTAGTAGTTCTTCAGGATTTTGCATTTTTTTTACAGGATTTTCAAAGTGAATTCCCAAGTTTAAAGTATCCATATGTTTCAAAACCATGTTTTGATGTTTGTTGTTGTTGTTGTTGTTGTTGTTGTTGTTGTTGTTGTTGTTGTTGCTATTAGGAAGCTATCTGTTTTCGAAATCTGTGTAAGTTGGTATATTCGTAAAGTTTTCCACCATTTGCACGGGATGCACAGGCTGTAACCTTTCCCATATATGTATTTTGTTGGTTTTACTTTTCAGGTATGTACGTGGATAAAGTATTGTACCAAGAGAGAGAGAGAGAGAGAGAGAGAGAGAGAGAGAGAGAGAGAGAGAGAGAGAGAGAGAGAGAGAGAGAGAGAGAGAGAGAGAGAGAGAGAAAATCCGTTCCCCTGCATCATAAACCTTGCAGTATTGGTGCCGGCCAGACCCAGGCCACTCATCTAATCTCCGCGAATCAATACTCAGTCTAGTAATTTCCTTCCCTCTAGTGGTGGTGGAGTCACCGTCCCGGCCTCACCTGTGTTGTGCCTCAGGGCCACTGCCATCTCATTTCTCACGTACATACACATAAATGAGGTGACTTATGTTATTTATCCGTATATATGGGGAGAATAGGTTGATAAAAAAAATAACGCATTCCAGTAGAAAATATAAACGAATAAGCACATACTGAATAATAATAAGTTGCCACTGGCATCTCATACATACAAATGCGTGACTCCTAGGTTACTTCTTTCTATGCATGGGGAAAATAGGTTCATAAATTAAAAAAAAAAAAAAATTACTCGGAAAAAAGGACGTGATGAATAATAATAAGAGGCCACTGCCACCTGACATCTCTTGTGCTGTGCATACAAATGTGGTGACTCCTGTGCTATTTCTTCGTATACCTGGAGATAATTGGCTCATAGCATAAAGAAATAACCCATTCTAGTATAAAAAATATATGAAAGAGGGACATAATGAATAAGAAGAGGTACTAAAGTTTTTTGAGGAGGCGCGAAACTCTGCAAATGTAAGAGTTTATGTTAAAAAGGAGGGAAAACAGAAGTTAGATTATCGCCGAGTTTGGCAGTGAAGGGGATACAGGAATAATGATATTGGTTAACTTTTGTAGTAGAAAGAGACAGAATAAGCGTGAGCGTGGCGGGGGACATGGGGATGGGTGGTGGTGGGGGGGAGACAAGTCTTGCGCTCCGGGGGATGGCAAGGAATGCAGTTATCGAGTTCGGAGAAGTAGTATATATGCGTGAAGACAGCGGGAGAAAGAAGGGAAGGAAAAAAAGGGGGTGGGTGGAAGGGGAAGAGGTGCGCCACTGCGGCAGGGGGTGAAAGATCGAAGACTAATTTGTTGTTGTGATATCTTACGTGTAAAAACAGTTCAGATCGTTGAGTTTGATACGTATTATCGTTGTTGTTGTTGTTGTTGATGTTGTTGTTGTTGTTGTTGTTGTTGTTGTTGTTGTTGTTGTTGTTGTTGTTGTTGTTGTTGTTGTTGCTGTTGCAGTTGTTGCTGCTGATGGTGGTGGTGGTGCTGCTGCTGTTTACTCTTTCATTATTACATACGTGGCCTCATTGTGAGATCAGGGGATGAGGTGCATCTGGAGTGTCGTCGATATTTTATTTTACTTTATTATTTATTTGTTGTTTTTTGTTTATAACATTAAGTTAAATGATTAGGGTCTTGCTTTCCCAGTATTTAGTTGTCTCACGGCGTGCCTTACCTTTATTGTTGCTTGCAAGAGGGTATTGTAGGAATGCATGGAGGAATTTGTTGGTCATTTACTCGCTAGTGAACCATTCATGAAGGGATGCGACCAGCCGTTCATTCGTTAGTTAGTGCGACCAAGAAAGAAAAGTTTGGGTGAGTGTCATCGTGGGTGAGACGGCGGTAGGGCGGCAAGTAGCCTGGCGGCCAGAAGTGCATGAAGGTGGTGGTATAAGTGTCGACACG
>NC_087153.1:6550000-6552500 GCF_035594125.1 Scylla paramamosain
TGAATGAGGGGTGATGGAAATACACAGAAAGAATTGCTTGGACAGGAAAGCGAGTGAGAGGTGGTTGTCAGGAGTAGGAGTTCAAGATTATGAGTTAGTTCACCATAAGTACTGCATATTATTACGAGTTAGGAACATGAGAGAAGGTAAAAAAAAAAAGATAATTAGTTAGGTCACCGTCTGCACCATCATTAGGAATTACAAACGTGGAAGAGGTAAAAAAAAAAAACTGGCATGATAATGAACTAGTATACCATCACCATTATCATCAACAGTTAAAAAAATAATAAAGTGATAAAAGGTGTAGAAAAATCATAAGAACGTCAGTTACTTTACCGTTTTTTTACTGTTATCAGAATCACTGAACACGCGCATCACACAGTACACAGAATCATCCCTTGGCTCTCTGTGGTGCCTTTCAAAATTACACTGAAATCTTGCCCCATATCTCGTTTATTAAGCTTGGGAGGGGAGGGGGTGAAGCCAGAGTAGAGGAAGGGTTAATATAGAGCAATTTACGAGACCATCAATTAATTCCGATTCGATTTATACACACGAAACTCATTGTACTTGCAGATATCACTTCTTGGGGCATCTGTACAAAGGTAACTACATGTGGCACTGGAGGAGGAGGAGGAGGCGATGTAAGGTCACGGTGCTCAGGAAAACGTCACTAAGGTGTACAGAATCACTCCGTTTCAAAATTCATTGTACTCACTCACACCGCTTCCTGGGACATCTATATAGAAGTGGAGGTGGAGGAGGAGGAGGAGGAGGAGGCGGCGATGTACGAGTAAAGTTACGGTGCTCAGGAAAAGGTCACTAAGGTATACAGAATCACTACGTTTCAAAATTCACTGTACTCGCTGACTCCACGTCTCGGGGCATATGTGCTAAAGTAACTCCATGCAGTACTGAAGGAGGAGGAGGAGGAGAAGGTAATGTAAGGTCACGTTGGCAAGGAAAAGGTCACCACGGTACACGGAATCAACGAGTAAACTTCTTCCGACTGCGGTGAGTTAGGACGCTTCAGGAAATGGATACATCGCTCTCATTTTTCCCCTTCCTTCCTCCGTGTCGGTTTACACAGGTATACATACTTTCACCCGGCAGGTCTTCCCCGTGAAACTTACTGAACTGTTTCCTTTGGCTTAACGCGAGGGCGACAGGTTAATGTGGCTTATACCAGTACTCGCGTAACTCTGCCCGGGTCGCTTGCTGCCTTCTCCGTGAGTCTAGTGGTGGTGGTGGTGGTGGTGGTGGTGGTGGTGGGAAGCGAAGCGAAGGACACGGAAGGATTGGGAAGGAACGGTATGGGTGAAAGACACAAAGGGAAGAACAGGAAGGCAAATGAAAGAGATGGGGAGTGAACGAAAGGGGAATAATAACAGAAACAAAGAAAAAGTAAGAAGGGAAGAGAAGAAAAGGGTAATGTATGGGGTGGAAATGCGAAGGAAAGGAAAAGGAATGGGAGAAAAAGATAAAGGGGAAGAAAATAAGAGGGAGGAAGGGAAGGAAAATGTAAGGGATGGGATGGAAAAGTGAAGGAAAGGGAAACAAATGAAGGGAAGAGAAGGGAAGAAGAAGGAAAGGGAAAGGAAGGGAAGGAGAAGGGAAGGGAGAGAAAGGGAAGAGAAAGGAAGAGAAGGGAGAGAAAGGGAAGGAAAGGGAAAGGAAGGGACGGGGAAGGGAAAAGGTCTCTGTGCAGCAGCCTTAACTCGGCTCACATTTCCTTGCATCTTTGATAACCACAAACTTGCTGGCACACCCCACTCCACCCCCATCATTGCCTTCATACTGCCCCCCTCTCTCTCTCTCTCTCTCTCTCTCTCTCTCTCTCTCTCTCTCTCTCTCTCTCTCTCTCTCTCTCTCTCTCTCTCTCTCTCTCTCTCTCTCTCTCTCTCTCTCTCTCTCTCTCTCAACCGTGGCCATCGTCACGCCTCCTTCACGCTCTCCCTTCTTCCTTTCCTCTCTCCCTCTTTCCTTTCATCATCTACCTTGCGTCCTGCAGGTTGGAGGAGGAGGAGGAGGAGGAGGAGAGGAGGAGGAGGAGGAGGAGGAGGAGGAGGAGGAGGAGGAGGAGGAGGAGGAGGGGCAGCAGCTATCACACCTCCAACATCCCTCCCAAGCCAGGTGGACTCAGCGTTCGTCATCACCACCTGCGTCTCGGCCTTGTCTGTGCCGAGAACAGGGAAAAAAAAAAAAAAAAAAAAAAAACTTGTCCACCTGCGAGGTTGACTCAGGGTGCAGCCTTACTTCCGCCGCCTACTACTACTGCTGTTGCTCCGGCCACTGCTTCTCGTCTTGTCTGTCTTTGCGTCTATTCAGTGTCTGCGTGAAGGAAAGGGAAGGAAAGGAAAGAATGAGAGGCAGAGAGCGAGGAATAGGATTGTTTTCAAGTGTTGCAGAGATGATTAGTTAGGTATACCACTGTTACTTCGACCCATTGCTTCTCTGCTTGTCTGTCTTCGCCTCTATCCAGTGTCTGCGTGAAGGAAAG
>NC_087153.1:6560000-6567500 GCF_035594125.1 Scylla paramamosain
GCAGTGTTAGTACTCGTTACAGGAAGGGCGCTCATTGGTACACATGCGGTAATGGAGCGAGGAGGGACGGGCATCATTCTGCAGACCGCACATCACCTCCTATTGTTTATACGGTGCTCCCGACACTCATGACCGCGCACCACAAGTCGATTTACTTTCCATTTTACCCCGAAAAAAAAGCGCGTGTGGTTTTCCCGGCTTGCAGTGATGCAGTATATTCGCCTTAGCTTATAGGTGTCAGGGCAACGGCGAGGCGTGAACACACAGGCCTGGTTGTGGGGCTGTGGGGCTGTGGTGGTGCGTGGGCCTGCTTCGTGAGGGCGGCGTCGCGTTGGTGGTGCTGAGGCTGTTTCGTCAAGTTATTCAGCACGGCCGTGGGTGAGTGGGAGGGAGGGAGAGAGAGAGAGAGAGGGGTAGGGAAGGGCGCTGACGTCACCATCACCACCACCATCACCACCAGCCTTGCTTACTGCTGGTGAGGCAAGGTGGTGGTGGGGTGTTTACTGTGCACGTCAGGAGTATCCGTCAAGGCCACACCGCTAAGCCGCCTGTTTGGTTACGTCCACGATTTGCACATTAACCTAAAAACGCTCCCCGGCACAGGTTGCCTCGCCACGTCCTGGGCGTTGGTCGGGAGCTTCTTGTCCCCGCCGGCAGTCTAAGGACTCATGAATTGCCGCTTTCCTGTAGGCAGCAACACGTGCACATCCTCCGGCCAGGCGGGGGGCGGGGACACCACCTCTTAAGCCTCTCTTCCCCATGACTTCCCCATAGAAAACACACATATGAGTCACTTCGTTTCAAAGGCATTGCCGGGGATTTAGAGGAGTATCGCAGGGACACGCCTCCCTGTGCCTGGCAGTGAAAGGGCTAAGCCCTGCGAGGCTGCATCATCTCCCTTGCCAGGAAAGGGTCGCTCCCCTCCCCTCGCTTCGCCTCACCTCGCCTCGCCTCGCCCTTCCCATTCCGCCGCAGCGCTTTAGGCCAATACGTCTTCACAAAGCCAGGATCCGGTGGCTTGGCGGCATCATCCCTCGGCGCAAAAATACCGTTGTTGCCTCGTAACCCGCGCCCCCCGGCAGCCCAGGAGGGAGGCCCAAGGCACCGTACCAAGGAATCTTAGAGAAAGAATAATAATAATTCTACCGCCGTATTATGTTTCGCTAGGGACTGCTGAAGGCGTGGCGGGGCTGTGGGCTACAGGGCTCCTTGTTACCTGCTCCACTACTTTGTTATGTACGTCGCGGGTTCCTGAGCGCCAACACCTGATCGGAATAAGGAACATCGCTGTAGTGGTGGACCTGTTACTGGGCCACACTGCGGGGGAATATTCAATTGGAGAAAGGTGTTACTTGTGTCTTCATCATCACCATCACCACATTCATCACTACACTGATTGCTTTCACCTTGCTTCCCCACCGCACCACACCACACCAGCTGGCCACAGCCATCACCACCTCTGTACGAGTATACCTCTCACTACCTGTTTCAGTAGCCTGGCCAGCGTTCCTCTTCAACCTTCCTTCCTTCCTTCCTTCCCTTGCGTCACCCATTACATCAAACTCTCACTCTCCCTTCTCCCGTCGAAACAGAGGTAGTGGTGGTGGTGGCAGTAGCAGGGGCGTCTATGGTGAATAATGGATGGGTGAGGCAGGTGTTTTATCGTTACCGTGTCCTACCGTGCCTACTACAGCCCATAACTGTCCCCAAGTCCCTCCGTCTCTGACACATACACACACACACACACACACACACACACACACACACACACACACACACACACACACACACACACACACACACACACACACACACACACACACACACACACAGCTAAGATGACAAGGAAGTACGTAATTTTTTGTTTGCAAGGAGGAGGAGAAGGAGAAGGAGGAGGAGGAGGAGGAGGAGGAGGAGGAGGAGGAGGAGGAGGAGGAGGAGGAGGAGGAGGAGGAGGAGGAGGAGGAGGAGCAAGGAGGACCTGAAGGAGCCGCTCAGGGCGTAACAGGGTTATCGTGTATATGTCGCCAGTGACGTCACCACCAGCACGAATATTGAGTCACTTGTCAGCCGGGCCTTCCTCATCTTCTTCCATCTCCTCCTCCTCCTCCTCCTCCTCCTCCTCCTCCTCCTTCTTTTACCTCCATCTCTGCCCTCCCCCACCCTGTCCTTCCTTCCCTCTCAGCATACACACCTTCAGCTGCCACTCTTCGACTTACAGGAGAGTGACAGAGATGGAGGACTGGCGATAGAGGTCCTGTCAGGCGGAGAACCAGTGTAGGGAGGATAAGTGAGGCCCGGGCGGAGTAGAGTAGGCTAGAAGAGTGGAGAGGAGAGGAGAGTGGAGAGAAGCGTCCTTCGTAGCGGTCTCCATTCATTCTCCTTCACGGGTCGTTGGCATATCACCCTCCCTCCCCGTAGACACACTTGAACCTCCTACCCTTCCTCCTCCCACGCTCTGTTCCTGCTGCTTCTTCCTTCTGGTTCCTTCCCTTCCCTTCTTCCCCATCTGCTCTTCCCCTCGGCGTCACGTCAGAGAAACAGGCAGGAGACGAAGGGCGAGAAGGGGCATCAAACAGTGAGGGATTCTGATGCGTTGGCTTGTCAGTGTCACGTAGGATGAACACAGCGCCGGGAGGATGCACTGGCCTGATTGGGTGGTGTCTCCGGGAGTGGCCACTACTCGGTGACGCGGTCATGTGGTGACTTCTCTCTCCTAAGCACCACTATCATATTTTTTCACATTTACTCGCTCCGTTTCGTTTTCTACTCTCTTTGGGCCGCCTCGGTTCGTGGCGTTTGGCGGTTGGGGTTGGAGGAGGAGAGTGGGATGCGCTTCTCCTCCTCCTCCTCCGCCTCTTGGTCCTCCCCCCGTCTATTTCAGTCTCCTCGCCGGGAACTAGACGCCCCTAACAAGCTTCATTAGTGCTCGCGCGTAGGGAGGCCTCGGTGGAGCTTCGCATCCCGCTCCTGCTGCTGCTGCTGCTGCTGTGCTGTTGTCTCTGCCTCCGCTTCTGTTCCTTTTCCTGCTTCTTTTTTCTGTCCCTATTCTTACTTCTGTTCTCCTATTCCTATTTATCTTTCCCCTATTCCTTTTTCCGTTCCTGCTCCTGTTTCCCATGTCCATTCTTGTTTTCGCTCCTGCTGCCGCTGACGTGGTCCTATTTCCTGCTCCCTCTGCTGCACCTGTTATTGCTTTGTGTTGGAGAAGGTCTCGAGGCCCAACCCCAGGATGTTTTGGTGTGTCCTAGTGTTTGGTCTCACTGCCAGATCCGTGACCCCCTTGAGATAGCGTGCGGTGTTGAATGAGAGCGACCATGAGAACGATGACCAGCACGCCCATGACTACCACTACTCATACCGCTACCATTGCCACTGTGACCAATACTACAAAATTGTCACTGCCACCACCGCCACCGCCACTGCCACCACTGTCACCACTACCGCGAACTCTTATACGATCGTTACTAATTACAGCCTTTAACTGTCGGCTTCCATCACTATACCCTTCCCCCTTTTCCTACCACCACCACCACCACCACCACCACCACCACCACCACCATTCACCGGACACGCACGAGCTCTGTATAGTCAATGCCACACACACACACACACACACACACACACACACACACACACACACACACACACACACACACACTGCAATCACCAGCTACTCTTGACCCAATGCCTCCCCCCAGCAACGTCTCCGTCCCCTCATCGCGTGGCCGTGCCTTGTGTGGGCGCCGCCACGCCCACCCTCCCCTATCCTGTCCCTACCACGGCAGCCTCCTCTGGGCTTAGTTCTTGAATATTTGAGAAGCACGTTGGGCTGTAAACAAGGGCGTGTAGCTGCCGGGCCGACGTGCAGGTCACTGGGTGGCGACGAGCAGTCCTGTGGGATGGTGACCTCGCTGGGGACGCCGTGGCTTGCAGCTCGAGTCACTTCTTCCCAATAACTGACTTGGCTAAAACAATAGTACGAGTTTTCTTACGTACTTTTTAAACTAACTCCTGTAAATCTGTTGTTGTGAAGGTAGTTTTCTTTGTATTGCTTTGTGTTGTTTTAAAATGTACAACGTCGGCACTGGGAAGGTGTTCCGGGCAGAGGTAGAAACATCGTCCTGCGTGTCGTGTTGTTGTCTTCTTTTTCCTTCTTCTTCCTTCTCCTCTTACAATCGATATGGAAAGCCGTAATGGCGGCGACAATAGTGGCGGTAATAGCTGGGTAGTATTGTATTATTTTTTTCTCGAGGCGTTATGGCGCTGCGGTGCGGGGAGGGGCTGTAGTCTGGACCAGGGCGGGGGGAGGGACAACCATTCAGGGCCGCTGGTCACCCGCCACCATGACCGCCTGAGTAGATCTGGAGCTGCCCAGCCATTATGGGCTTTTGCTCGCGGTTAACGGGTGTTGGGCGTCTCTGCAGGCTGCCACGACACGCCACACTACGCCACGCCGCTCCACGCCACGCCATCTAATAGTGCTCGCTCCCTCGTGCCTGTCCCGGGATGCCACACCGGTGACTCAGGCCTGTCGTGGGGGTGGGGGGAGCGTCACCGTGACATACCAGTGATGATGATTTGATTGCCTGGTTGATGGAGTGATTGATAGACAGCCTCACTCCGGCGCCGTACTGCCTTGTATTTTCCCGCCTAGTCCTGAAAACGAGGGTTACGGGTCCGCGCCGCATCGCCGCCGCCGCTGCCGCTGCCGCTACCATCGCTCCGTCCTCCTGGCAAGACGGGAGAAACTTTGCGGGCGTAGATTAAACCTGACCTGCCGCTGCGGCCTGACCCAGCTCGTGGCCGTCCCATACCTCCCGCTGCACGCCTCCCCCTCGCACCCACCCACCTTGCAGCCCCCCACACCCCACTGGCAGCCCCCATCCAGCCACCTACACGCACAAAACAAACGCATTCCATATCGCTTTGTTGTGTTTTGTCTGTTCATTACGCCACACACACTCGTGCGCACCTGAGCACACACACCTGCATATTATTTCCTTACATGAATACACAGTAGATAAATAGAAAAAAAAATATATAGATACATACATGCATATTCGTACCAACATAAATACATATATAGATGCATGCATACATACATACTCGTACATGCATTCATTCATACTTGCATACATGAATACATGAATGCATACATACATGAGTAAACAGGCGGAAAGATAGACATTATACACACGTACAGCTGCACATCACTATTCCTCCCATGAAGTCTTTGGCAAACAGGAGAGAGAGAGAGAGAGAGAGAGAGAGAGAGAGAGAGAGAGAGAGAGAGAGAGAGAGAGAGAGAGAGAGAGAGAGAGAGAGAGAGAGAGAGAGCCAGCCTGGGAGGAGGTGAGGCAAGACAGGTGTGCGTGTGGGAGATGAGGGGAAGGAGGGTAACAAGCACACCATCTTGCTCACCTGCTGACCCGCCGAGGTGTGGCTGGATTAGGGACGATTCTTTGAGGGAGCAGAAGCAGGTGGCAGAGAGAGAGAGAGAGAGAGAGAGAGAGAGAGAGAGAGAGAGAGAGAGAGAGAGAGAGAGAGAGAGAGAGAGAGAGCAGGTTAAGGCGGCTGGAAGAAGGTTTATAAATTATTGATGAAGAGCCGATGGCCAGGTCTCTCTCCTCTTCCTCTCCCTCTTCCTCCCCTCTTCCTCCCCTCTTCCTCCCCTCTTCCTCCCTATTCCGCCCTTACACGAGGATCTCAGCGTTTTCTCTTTCTCTTGGCCTTTACATCGCTTCCTCCTCCTCCTCCTCCTCCTCCTCCTCCTCCTCCTCCTCCTCCTCCTCCTCCTCCTCCTCCTCCTCTTTCTCGTTCTCTGTATTGCTCACTATCCGTCTTTGTCTTCCTTTCATTCATTCATTTATCCATTCATCCGTTTATACTTTCCTTTCTCTCTCTCTCTCTCTCTCTCTCTCTCTCTCTCTCTCTCTCTCTCTCTCTCTCTCTCTCTCTTTCTTTTCTTTCGTTTCGTTTCATTTCTTTCTTTCTTTCGTTTTCTTCCATTCATTCATTCTTTTTTCTTTCTATCTTTCTGTCTATCTATCTATCTGTCTATATATCTATCTGTCTGTCTCTGTTTGTCTGTCTGTCTATATGTACATCAATCAATCAGTCAGTCAATCAGTTTATCTATCTATCTATTTCTATTTTTCCTTCTGTCTTTCTTTCCGTTCTTTCTTTTTCCTTTTCTTTCCTTTTCTTTCTTTCTTTCTTTCTTTCTTTTCTATCTGTCTGTTTGTCTATCTATTTATCTATCTGTCTGTCTGTCTACATCTTTATCTATCTCTTTATCTAACTGTCTATCTACTTATCTATTCAATCTATCTATCTACCTATATATCTGTCTGTCTGTCTGCTCGTATGTCTGTCTGTCTATTATTTATTTATCTATCTACCAATCTTTCTCTCTCTCTCTCTCTCTCTCTCTCTCTCTCTCTCTCTCTCTCTCTCTCTCTCTCTCTCTCTCTCTCTCTCTCTCTCTCTCTCTCTCTCTCTCTCTCTCTCTTTCAGCGTGTCCCAAAGCCTCACATTTCACTGGGCGGAGTGATCAGCCTGATTACCCGCCGTCAGGTAAGCAACGCAGCCCTGACGTGTACACAGCTCTTCTTCTGCCTCTCCCTCCTCCTCCCCCTCCTCATGCTCCTCCTACTCCTCCTCTTGTTGTTGTTGTTGTTGTTGTTGTTTTTGTTGTTGTTGTTGTTGTTGTCCTCTTCCTTCTTTCCTTCCTTCCTTGCTTCCTTCCTCCCTTCTTCCCTCCCTCCCTCCCTCTCTCCCTCTCTCCCTTCCCTTCCCTCACTCCCTCCCTTCCTACGTCCCTCCTTCTCTTCTTTCCTTCCTTCCTTCCTTCCTTCCTTCCTTCCTTCCTCGCTCTCTCCCTCCCTCGCTCCCTCCCTCCCTCGCTGCCTCCCTCCCTCCCTCCCTCCCTCCCTCCCTCCCTCCTCTCTCATCTCCAATCTCCATTGTGTCTTACCTACTTATAGCATCGCGTCTCCACCACCCACCACGGATACGTTTCCTCCTCCTCCTCCTTACCTCCGTGGCGACGCAGCTGGGGAGGACCAACACTAATTGGGAGTGAGGAGGAGGTAAAATTGGGGGGCGGCTGAGGTCTGGCGGGCGGACTGGCTGGCTGGCTGGCTGGCGGTGCTTTGATATGCGTGCGTTGCGGAGCTGGAAGAGGCCTCTGTGTGTGTATACGTGTGCATGTGTACGTATGTGCGTGTACGTGTGTGCGTGTTTAAGTAACCGTGACTCCTAACTGCCAGAATCGCAGCGGAAGACCTCCCCCTGCTATTATCGTGGTAACTTAACCCGACGCGGGATGCATTCACTGTTTCCTCTCACCCAAACCGCCCCCACCTCTTACCCTCCTGACTTACCCCCCTTCTCTCCCTCCATCCCCAGACACTTCCTCTCCTCCTTCCTCGCCCTCACCAGGGAATCCCACGTGTGTCTGAGGCTGTCACTGCGCATTTTGACCTGACGGAGGCA
>NC_087153.1:6572500-6580000 GCF_035594125.1 Scylla paramamosain
GAGGAGGAGGAGGAGGAGGAGGAGGAGGAGGAGGAGGAGGAGGAGGAGGAAAAGGAGGAGGTAGTGCGTATAACACGAGGAGAAAGAAGAAGAAGAAAAAAAAAGCTGAAGAAGAGGATTAGGATCTGTAAGAGAAGGAGGAGGAGGAGGAGGAGGAGGAGGAGGAGGAGGAGGGGAAATGGAATGAGAAGCTGAAGAAGACGGGGAAGAAGATGAAAAAAGAGAGAGAAGAAGAAAGACGAGAAGGAGGAGATAAGGCAACATGGAGAGAAAGAAAGAAGGAAACAAAATATGAAACTGAAAGAGATGGATTATGAGCAGCAATGAAGGAGGAGGAGGAGGAGGAGGAGGAGGAGGAGGAGGAGGAGGAGGAGGAGGAGGAAAAGGAGGGAAAGGAAAAGAGGAGGAGGAGAAGATAGTATAACACAGGGAGAAAGAAAGGAAGAAAAAAGGAAAGGAAAAGAGATGGATTATGAGGAAGAGGAGGAGGAGGAGGAGGAAGAGGAGGAGGAGGAAGAGGAGGAGGAGGAAGAGGAGGAGAAGGGTCATGAGTGTCTGGGTGCAGCGACATATCCCCCTCAACAGTGACGTCACATGAGCTTCATCCCTTCAATAAGGCGGCAAGGCTTTCTTGTCCCTTCACCCACGTCCCCTTCACTGTCTCATCACCCATGTCCCCTTCACTGTGTCCCATCACCCCTGAACCGTCACCCATGTCCCCCTCACTCATGTTTTCAGTGTGTTCTTTCACCCATGTTTCGCATACATGTCCCCAACCCAATTTCCTATCAGCTATGCCCTTTCTTTGTGTCCCCTTGCACACACACACACACACACACACACACACACACACACACACACACACACACACACACACACACACACACACACACACACACACACACACACACACACACACACACACACACACACACATTTTTCTTTTCTTGCTTGTGCAATGAACTTTTTTTCAAACTCGACAAAACGGGACACACACATACACACACACACACACACACACACACACACAGCTGAAAACACGCGCCCTAACTCCCACATCGCAAACGTCCTCTCCCGTTCTCTCTCTCTCCCCTCCCTCCCTGTCTCCCCCCATCACATCCACCCACCCACCCACACCTCTATCTCCAGCCCATCCTAACCTGTTTAATTTATTTAGTTTGTCGTTTCCAATTGCAGCGGCGTTCATTTGGAGTGATGGAGGGTGAATAATTTATGTGGTGGTGGTGGTGGTGGTGGTGGTAGAGATGATACTGTCAATGGTGGCACTGATGGCAGTAGTAGTGGTGGTGATGGTGGTACTGAAGAAAGTGGTAGCAATGATGGTGGTAGTGGTAGTGGTGGTGCTGGTGGTGATAGTGATGGTGGTGGTGGTGATGGTAGTGATAGTGATAGTGGTGGTGGTGGTGGTAGTGGCGGTGGTGGTGGTTGTGGTGGTGGTAGTGATAGTGGTGGTGGTGGTGGTGGTGGTAGTAATCTCTCGCAGCGTAGGAAAGCAATAGTTTTAATAATGAATAGCGTTTGGGATAAACACAACAGTAAAGGGAGAGACGGTAGTGTCCTGAGGGGAGGTAAATAATGCAGAGATATGAGGGGAACTAGAGAGAGAGAGAGAGAGAGAGAGAGAGAGAGAGAGAGAGAGAGAGAGAGAGAGAGAGAGAGAGAGAGAGAGAGAGAGAGATGGAACATACATTCGAAACTCACGCTAATTTATGAAAGAATATATACACGCCAAAAAAGAAAAGATAAAAAAAAGATAAAAAAGACGTATGAAAGAAAGGCAAATATAAGAAAGAATGAGGTTTGGCCTTTGGTGGGTAACATCACGGCAATATTCCCTGTGTGTGCTCTGGTTGGCTCCGTGTTACCTGACTCTTTAATCCAGCTGTGAGCCGCTGATTAGAGGGTGTCATTGGCGGGTACAGGTGAGGGACACTGATAGACGAGGCTCCTTATCGACTCGCACACAGGCAGGCTCGTGGCAGCTGTGGTCCCCTGTGACTGGTGGAGGCTTGAGGATTAGTTTGTGCTGGACGTTTACATTATAACCTTCATGTGCGAGTTATGATAAAAGATAACGTGTGCTTGTCATGAGAAGATGAGTAACTGTTTCCTGATGACAATGAGCGAATGAATGATAAGAAAAAGAGCTTCCCTTTACCGTGAAAAAGTGAGAAATCTCCTTCGTGACCATAAACTTGTCCCATGGTGAAGCAGGAGACAAAGGCGATGCGAGAGGGACGATGCGTTTTGTATATACGTGGCCATGTGAACCGCTGGCTGGCTGAAATGGGATGGCTTGGACTGCGCTTGCTGGCTGGCTGGCTGGCTGGCTGGCTGGCTGGCTGACTGGCTGACTGGCTGCACGATTGTCCTGTCTCCGCCGCGAGTGAGTCTGCAGGTTCGGTCGCTATTGTACAGAAGGTCCTTTGAAGTTAATGAACGGGGGTCCCAATCGTGGCGTGCGGTGCTTGCCCTGCTCCCTGCCGCACTGCTCCCGAGGGCTGGGGGCCGTTGCTGCAGCTGGACGGCCAAGCAAAACAATACGAATATTACTTTGCCGACGCGCTCCACACACGACTAATATTACTGCGCCCAGGGTGGAAGGCATCGCTGATATTACTACGCGGAGCTTGGAACTAAGAGCCACACGGGATACAGCGGCAGGAACCAACTCGGCGAGCGGGAGCGAGGGATTAACTCGAGTGAGAGCACGTGAAAACAGTAGCGGCGGAGAGAGAGAGAGAGAGAGAGAGAGAGAGAGAGAGAGAGAGAGAGAGAGAGAGAGAGAGAGAGAGAGAGAGAGAGAGAGAGAATGGGGCTGGGGGGACAGGAAGCACCATCAAGTAACAGTGATGAAACACGAGTACCAAGCGGGAGCAACACTTCATAAAGCTGTGTCGAGGAGACGAGGGGGACGGAAGGGGATGCGTGCCACTCGGCCTACAACTCTATGATCCTTCAGGTCCGTCCGCCCAGTTTTCGGCCTTGCCTTGACGAGCGCACATTGCCTCGATATTAGAAACTGAAGGAAGGGATACACGGGCATTTTTTCGAGTTCAGTCTTTATGTCCAGCAGAAGCAATTGGATAACATACGTAACAGTAATGAAAAAGAGAACACGAAGAAAATAAATACACAAATGCTGGATTTTCACAACAACGACAACAACAGCAGCAGCAGCATCAACATTAGGAACAACAGGAGGACAGCTTGGGACAGGAGAAGGGGGAGGAGGAGGAGGCAGGCGGGTGGGTGGATGGGTGGAGGGAGGGAGGGACGTGAACAGTACTGGGAGCTATGTTCGAGAAGTCCTACTAAAAGCCCATCATGTGGGTGTGTTTATCTTACCCGTATGTTACGAACTGTGAATTCCCTGCCGACTGTGTGTGTGTGTGTGTGTGTGTGTGTGTGTGTGTGTGTGTGTGTGTGTGTGTGTGTGTGTGTGTGTGTGTGTGTGGAGCCCGATAAGAGATTCCCACGGCTTGTTATTCAGTAGTAATAGCTGCCAACTTAAAGGATACAGATGAGAGATGAGTGGTGCCGAGTACGCATGAGAGAGAGAGAGAGAGAGAGAGAGAGAGAGAGAGAGAGAGAGAGAGAGAGAGAGAGAGAGAGAGAGAGAGAGAGAGAGAGAGAGAGAGAGAGTCATCAAAATCACAATATAACAGTACCGTAATCTCAGTGGAACAATAACACACACACACATACACACACACACACACACACACACACGTACTCAATCACAAAAAAATAACAATATCAAAGTCACTAACTCTACTTACTCACATCAAGGCCTAGAAAAAAAGTGAGAGAGAGGGAGAACGAGAGGGGGAGAGAAATAGAAATATAATACGAGAGAAAAAAAAAAGTCGTATAGCCACATTGTTGACGACGCAGACCCGAGAATAGTTGTGACATTTCTTCGACCACAGCCCCTTCAGGGAACACGTATATTTTCAGCGGGCCGAGGCTGGAGAGGGAGAGGGAGAAAGGGGAAATGGGAGAAATGAGAATGGGGGAAAAGTAAGAGCTGGAGGAGGAGGAGGAGGAGGAGGAGGAGGATGGAGGAGTAAGAGTAGGAGGAGATGGTGGTGGTGGTGGTGGTGTTGGTGTTTTCTTTTGTAATATTCTTAAATCATTCTAAAAAAAAATGTCTCCATACACTGAGGCAATTGCATGGAGGACAGCGTGCAAGGATCGATAGATGGGCAGAAGCCTTCCACTGTGCTGTCCTATCTCTTTTACCAATAGTTACTGTATTGTAGTGTAATCAAGCACCATATGAAGGATCTGTTTGTTTTTCTTTTGTAATCGTTCGCAGAAAATTATGTGAATACCAGATACGCATGAGTGAAGCGTTTCGTTACAATTAGTACTGCGCTCACTGCTTTTTCTTTCTATGTGCTGTACTTAAAAGGCTGCGCTGCTTAACGGAAATTCCTCGACGTAGTAGTAAGTGCGGGGGGTGTGTGGCGGAGACTGTATAGCGGCCCGATATACGCGTCCCACCAACACCACCACTACCGCCACCGCCGCCACCACCGCCACTGCTCATCGACAGGCGTGACATGCTGAGCGTTATGGGCTTTATCTGGCGGGCGATGCTTTATACTAATTGGATGCCCGAATGATATATGAACTAATGGGATTGTTATCACATTTGAATATTTTCCTATCCGTATATCGGGACACTCAATCAGACCAAATGGACGAACCGATCCATAAAAAAAAGAGAGAGGAAAAAATATATAGTGCCAATTGAAATAACTATACAGAGAACAGACTCTCATAAAATTTTATCTATTCGCAGGCACACCAGATGACCGTGGGCGTGAGAAACGGGCGGGAGGGTGGCGCTGTCTGTCGCGCCCGTGATCCGCTTCGGCGTCACGTCTCTCTCGCCGCGACAGGAGGGCCCGTGTGGACTCACCGTGCTGGCTGCGGCAAGACAAATGGTAAGTGCAATTTAATGTTGACAAATGTAAAGTAGCAAACAGAACGAGGCCTGAGCGATGCTGTTGTGCACACACTTAGGCGACGCGGCCGTGAGTGTAGCGAGCGAGGGCGACACGACACCGTGGCAGCAGCACACTTAATGCGGCCCTTGACACCAATGTATGAATGTGCACAATGAGCCGAATGGAGTAATTGCTCTCATCCTAGAGGGTTGGCAGAGGGGAGAGTGAGGCATCAGTCTTAATCTTTATATCTTGGCTTAATACAACCATACCCTGCACGTCACTCCGCTTAATTACACTAGTTGTAAGAACAAGAAAGATTCGCGTCCCCCTTGAACGACGCGCAGAGAGGACTAATGAATGAGGGTAATCTTTGCCGACGGGATGTTTCCGCACCAAGGAAGATTAATGAAAGTGAGTGAGAGCTTTCAGCGGAAGCAGGAGTTTATGGGCTGATAACGGAGATAAGCTGACGAGGGACTGAGGAAGCTCTAAAGATTACTATCCGTTTTTTCTTCTATTTAGAAAAGGTGAATGTAGTGTTGATGTAAGTGATCTGGTTTGTTGATGAAGTTATTGTGGAGATTTTGCAGTTCACCATTCAGTCCAACGCTCTGGATGGCTTTATTGTTGGGATTAATTAAGCGGCCGGGACGAGCAGGTGTGGGTGGATGGTGAAGGGAAGCGATGCCTGTCTGGCGTGGGCACGCAAGAATGTTGTCATCTGTTCTTGCGTCAGGGGGTGATTACCGGAAGTGGCGTGTAATGTGGGAGGGCAGGTCGCGTGTCAGTGGGACATAACGCCAACATGAAAAGCACAATTACAGGAACTTACCTTTTCTGGCAGCGCCTCGTGGTCCCTGAGCTCTGTGTAGCGTCGCTGGACCCGCAGCTCCCTGAAGATCTGATACACCATGCTGCGGGCTGCAGTGGACCTCTGTTGCTGAACTTCACTCTTGAGCCACAAGCAACGGTTCTTGTGGTTTCCTTTCTAGTGTTCCGCCACTCAGTGAGAAGGAGAAAGGCGCCGCTCGGCTTGCAGAGATGCCGTCTTTTTATGAACTCCTTCCAGCTGTAGACACACTCGCGCGTACTACAACCCCAGTCATGAATGAACCCACACGGCACTCATGAATGAACGTACTGTGGCTCTTATCTCTGGTAGCCCAGACACTTGTTGTCATTAGCAACAGTCACTGAACTGGACCACATTAATTTGTGCTCACGCCTCAGTGGTTGGCCGAGGGATGTCTGTGAAGTGGCGTGGTCGGGCTGAGCGGCGAATGTTGGGCGGCGTGAGCGGGAGAGGGATAGCGGCCTTCCCGGCACTCCGGCGGCCACGCGTCTGAGCCACATGTGAGCCGCGGCCGCCACCACCAACCAGCTGCTCCGGCGGCGCGAGGACGGTGCTCGCGACGGGGCGGGAGCAGCGCCCTTCTTATCTTGAGACAGTCAGTGCACCAGACGTCCCCGCTGCACGTGAATAGTTGTGGAGCACGGAGAGGGGGCTGGAGTGGGAGGGGGTGCAGGGGAGGGACGCTCGCCACACGTGCACATCGCGCGTGGGAGTTTTATTGACGTAGGTGTAAGCAAACTTTTAGTAAATAATGCCAAAGTGTAAAGACTCTTTGAAAAAGCTCTTTTATCAGAAAATGACGCTGTCGGTCGCACCAATCGTTCCTTCACTTATGAATATAATTAAATAAAATCCGATTATAAATTTATTGAGCAAACCACAAGCGCGCACTTCAATGTCTGCGCGCGCGCGCGCGCGCGCGCGCGTGTGTGTGTGTGTGTGTGTGTGTGTGTGTGTGTGTGTGTGTGTGTGTGTGTGTGTGACAGGAGTGACCTAACCGTAGTGAACTTCCCAAGACGCCCTGGACTTGCCGCAGGTTATGGCGGCGACCAGTTTCAGACGCTGATGACAACATAATTCTGAGGGCTGTGAGCAGCGGTCTTGGCCATGCTTGGTATGCGAGGACACGCATCACCACCACCACCACCACCACAGCCTCCACGTTATCCTGGCCACCCCTGTGCGGGGTTGTGTTTGTCCTCACGCTGCAGGCCACGCCGCAGGAATTTAACGCAAGAGCGAGGATACGTGCCGGGATTGGAGGAAGTGACGGGGAGAGGAGACCAGGGCGGCGGGGAGAGTAGAGGGATGGGGGTGGTGAGGGGACTGGGTGGAGAGAAGAGATTCAGAATGATGCACTGAGGATCATGAAGGCGATGCGCGCTGAACTCAGGTGGACAACGTGGGTGCCCCGCCTCCGTGCTTCAGGGTGAACAGCTGACAGGGTGCCTGCTGCTCAGAATGTTTCACCAGCAGCACGATATTACTGTCAGACTTATATTCCTCAAAGCCTTGGATCATAACAGCTGCTGCTCTCGTGAGTGGAGCGAGTGACATCGGAAAATATATAAAAATATTGTCATTTTTTTTTTTACCTTGGCTACCAAGACTCACTGCAGAGCTCCGTGGCGCGTCCTGCTCTGACCTGGACACGTCGTCACCATG
>NC_087153.1:6585000-6637500 GCF_035594125.1 Scylla paramamosain
CCTCCTCCTCCTCCTCCTCCTCCTCCTCCTCCTCCTCCTCCTCCTCACCTGAAACTTCACGTACGTAAGGCCGCACACCCACAATCGGTCTTTAAATACAGGTTCCTCGTCATTTTTTCCGAGGGACAGTCTTTCATGTCTTTGTTGGCCGGGGCACACGCCCGGCGGAGCACGCTAAGGGCTCTCCCGTGACGTTTAGCTGATCATTAAATTATTCCAGCCTCGAGGTTCACGGCCGAGTTGGTTCCTCCTTTTTTTATACGAACGAGGGCTGGTTAGCGAGAGAGAGAGAGAGAGAGAGAGAGAGAGAGAGAGAGAGAGAGAGAGAGAGAGAGAGAGAGAGAGAGAGAGAGAGAGAGAGAGAGAGAGAGAGGACTTTTATTTACATTTTTTTTTATTTAGTCGCATGGAAACTTGCCCGTAATTGTTTCCTTTCCATTTCTTTTCTCTCTACCAAATCATATTCGTGCAGTGCTGGTGTCCGCTGCTCGTAAGGTGAAATTAAGGTGTTATTATTCTGTCTGCTTTCAGTATATTGCGTTATGTTGGTGGTTGCTTCATGTAATGATTTCTTCTGCTCTAGTCGTAGCGGTTGTAATAATTGTAGTAGTAATGGTAGTAGTAATAATGGTGGTAGTAGTAGTAGTAAGTAGTAGTGACAGTTGTTGTAGCAGTAATGACGCTTGTAGTGAAACGTTTGTAGCAGTAATTAGTACTAGTAATAGTAGAAATAGTAATAGTAGTAGCAGTTTTTGTTGTTGTTATATATAGAATTACTTTTAGCAGTGAAAGAAGAAATAGCAGTGGCAGCAATAGCAGTTGTTCTTGGTGTTGTCACTGCTATTATTACTGTTATAGGATTAGTAGTAATAGGAGTAGAAGTAGTAGTAGTAGTAGTAGCAGCAGCAGCAGCAGCAGCAGCAGCAGCAGCAGCAGTAGTAGTAGTGGAGAGGAGGAGGGGAAGGAGGAGGTATTAATTGTAATAACAATATTACTGTGAAGGCATTCAGAGAACGCATACCTCCGTCAGCGGCAAACATTAATATGAAATGTGGCAAACATTCTCCGTGGACTCATATTAAACCTGGCAAATATTTCCTGTATATTTATATGAAAGATGACAAACGGCGTCCTTAGATTTATATGAAATCCGGCAAAGGTTCTCCATAGATTTTCAGCGGGAGTGGGTCGGGGAATATGGCGAGCCTGAAATCACGTCGCAGCCCCGCATACTGGTCCGCATCCACCTCAAAACTCGAATAGTTTCTGTCTTGGCCCAAAGCAAATATTTCCTCTTATTTTCGTTGAAATCCGTTTATAGCTTTTTGCGTATAGCAGCAAGACACTGATAGACACGTGTACTTTGTTGTTGTTTTTGTTATGATAATAATAATAATAATAATAATGATAATAATACTTAATAATAATGATAATAATAATAATAATAATAATAATAATAATAATAATAATGATAATTTATTATTATTATTATTATTATTATTATTATTATTATTATTATTATTATTATTATTATTATTATTGTTATTATTATTAGTGGTAGTAGTAGTAGTAGTAGTAGTAATAGTAGTAGTAGTAGTAGTAGTAGTAGTAGTAGTAGTAGTAGTAGTAGTAGTACTCACACTAATGCTTTTGACTTGTCTAAATAATTGTCATGCTTTGACATTTTAGTGTATTTGTTGAAAATAACTCTCACATGATTGCGTGATTTCTTTGAAGGTTTGAGTGACCTTGGAGGAAGATAGGGTACGGGGTCAAATAATGTAAAGTGGATAATACGGTCTCTCTCTCTCTCTCTCTCTCTCTCTCTCTCTCTCTCTCTCTCTCTCTCTCTCTCTCTCTCTCTCTCTCTCTCTCTCTCTCTCTCTCTCTCTCTCTCTCTCTCTCTCTCTCTCTCTCTCCTTGGTTTCTTTCAGTCAGCCTACCCGTCCATCTCTTGTCAGCTCTGCTCACCACGTGACCAGCTCACGTCCATCGCGTGTCCTGAACAGCAGACAGATACTCGTATGCCAACTTGAATACATTTCCCTTAACCATGAGGCTTTTCTCTATCATCTGTGTTGTTTCTGTATTTAGCCTTTGATTTCCACATTAACTATAAAAACAAAAATGGTTTCCAGCACTTTATAGAACAGAATAAAACATATTTTCAATAAAATAGCAAAGAACTTGGCTGTCTAAAAGTGCATCACAAGTGCGAGTATGAGATACGAATGTTGCACAATGTTGCTAAAGGAAACGCTGTCAATTATTTGTTCTCGATGTCTTCAGTAAGGGCGTGTGCACAGTCAGTACTAGATAACTCGAACAATTGTCTGTTTCAAAATTAAAAACAAATGCTGGAGCACAATCCGTTTTTGTAGAATGTAGATTGTACCAAATTTTGGAGCAGTCTCCCACAGTCCGTAAGGTCTTTCAAGAAACAATTTTGCGTCTCAGCAATGAACAGTTCAAAACTTCCCGCACCCCCTACCTCTCCATCTGTTAAGCCTGGGGTGCAGCATCGTTCCCTCCCCATCCCCCCAAACTACCTTCTTCCACCCCTCCCTTCCCCTTCATTTGTCCAGCCTTGGGTGCAGCATTGGTTCCTCCCTAACCCCCAAAACTACCTTCCAGCACCCCTCCTATCCCTCTATCTGTTAAGCCTTGGGTGCAGCATCGCTTACTCCCCAACCCTCCCAAACTACCTTCCCGCACCCCCCTACCTCTCCATCTGTTAAGCCTGGGGTGCAGCATCGCTCCCCCCACACCCCCAAACTACCTTCCCTTACCCCCTACCCCTCCATCTTTCCAGACTGGGGTACAGCATACTACCTCCCCAACCCCCAAACTACCTTCCCGCACCCCCTACCCCTCCATCTTTCCAGACTGGGGTACAGGATCACTATCTCCCCAATCCCCCAAACTACCTTTCCGCACCCTCCTACCCCTCAGTCTGTTAAGCCTATGGTGCAGCATTAGTCCCTCCCCAACCCCCCAAACAACCATGATTTCCCCTTAGTGAAGCCAAGCTGTGACTCATTTAAGTAATGTGTCTAAATCATCCCTAATGTTCCTCGCTGTTACCGACTCCATTATTTCACCTCATTATTTGACTCATTCCAAAGGATTTTTTTTTTTTTTTAACCGGTGGTACAAAATCTTTGTTAGCCTTTCACATTACATTCCTTAGAGAGATGTAGGCTAAGATGGGACCTGATAGGGGTCTCTGTGTGGTAGAGGGCAGTGACAGTCAACCTGCATGCTTGATAAACCCAATAGTGCATACATTTTTTCAAATGTAAATGGTGGAGAACATGACAGTGTGTATAAAAGTGCTCTGTACGAAAAGATGTTTTAGGAAGTGCCATGTAAGAAATTAATTTATATTGAGACAAAAATAATAATAATAAAAAAAGTAATAATAAAAAAGTAATAATGTATTATATTAGCATATTAGACTCAAACACAACTTGCGCTTCATGTGTTTGAAATATGGCATTTTACTTTATTGTTACTTAGCTATCTATATAACTGATTTAGAATCGAATAGTTATTTTCTTTGTTTAAAATAGAGATCTAATACTTTTATTTACATATTTTCCGTCTAAGTCAAATATTCATGTAATTCTTTTGTAATTAATTCTCCAAGGCGCGAGGGTATATGGATTTCTCATAAACTGTCGGAAGGCTGTGTAGACTTAGAAAAGGTGAAGAACACTGTTTTAGACTGTTTTATGATATTTATTTGTTAGTCAATTTTGTTAAATCTTATACTAGAATTTTTTTTACTTTTCTTTACGATATTCTTTTCGTGTATTTTATTGTTTTCTTTTTGTGCTATCATCTTTGCACATTAAAAGTTCTGGCTTTTTCGAAATCTATGAAATACGCAGAAAATCCACTAATATGGAAATAAGCTTTAAACTCTCTCTCTCTCTCTCTCTCTCTCTCTCTCTCTCTCTCTCTCTCTCCCTCTCTCTCTCCTCTCTCTCTCTCTCTCTCTCTCTCTCTCTCTCTCTCTCTCTCTCTCCTCTCTCTCTCTCTCTCTCTCTCTCTCTCTCTCTCTCTCTCTTTGTTTTTCTATAGTTAGTGTCTAAAGTAACCACAGAAAACAAAAACCATGAGAGAGAACAGACATGCAGGGGTATCACAAAGAAAATGTGAGTGCCGCTTCAAGAACCATCACTTGACGGCCTCAGCACGATCAGCATTTTTGTTTCTGTAATAATAACTTGATTTCATTATGCAACATTTGTTACCTTTACGTGGCTGCACATCACTGCCTAGTATCGCCAATTTAACCAGCGGTCTGAGGACGAGGCTGGCTGATGCTGACATATTTGTCTCATCATTCCAGTTGAGTGCTACCGAGAGGCGAAAGAGTGGTGTTAGAAAAGGCATGAATATAACAACGAGACCTTGCCGAAGGATCTGAGTTGGTAAGTCAGGGTAATGTATAAATCATAAGCAAATTGGGGCAGTGCAGCATTTGACGATTCAGCAAAGATGGTCTCTCCATTTATTTACTCTATAAATCCTTTCCAAAGTCTTTTTTGGGTGACGTGGAATTCTGTTGACATTATTTCATATATGGTCATTCTATTTTTTTGTTTATTAATTTATTTATAATTTCGACTTTTTACCATAAACGTCATATACATTTAAAAAAAATGTAACTAATATTTAATAATTACTTAACACAAGACGTCAGGCAGATATCAAGGATAAAGGAAGTGATGGACATATAAGAAATGAGAGAGAGAGAGAGAGAGAGAGAGAGAGAGAGAGAGAGAGAGAGAGAGATGAGAGAGAGAGAGAGAGAGAGAGAGAGAGAGAGAGAGAGAGAGTTACATAGAAAAACAGGCCACAGCAGACCTTGCGGCCCTCACGAGATGACCTGACCCAGAACTACTAAGGTGATAGTAGAAGAAAAGGACAGGAAACCAGAAGGCTCTCTCCCCACCCTCCACTCCCTCCGGCATAAGACGTACAGGAAAAAACAGGTTGGAAAGAAATACCTTACGGGGTTAGAGAAGAGAAAAGAAAGAGAGAGAGAGAGAGAGAGAGAGAGAGAGAGAGAGAGAGAGAGAGAGAGAGAGAGAGAGAGAGAGAGAGAGAGAGAGAGAGAGAGAGATTTTTAATCCTTAAAATGGATCAGTATCATCTGTTGATTTTTAGATGGGCTACCTACCATATGGTAAACTGTTAGGGGCATCATGAAGTATAGTTTCCGTCATCATCATCATCATCATCATCATCATCATCATCATCATTTGGGAGCACGTACACGTCGGCCTCGTTCCCGACGGCTCTTCCTCCAGTGAAATGGGGCTTGAGCAAGGAATATATAGAATCTTTAGGGTTGGGCGTGGAGGCTCGTTGGAATGAAAGTGATTGGAGTCCACGTGCACCAGCAGGCTTCGAGCGGCTGTTCCACTGAGCTCCTTACGAACTTAATATTTCTTTCTTTATTTTTGTTAGTAAAAAACAATTATTTAAGTTACACACAGTAATTGGAAACTGTAGAAGAGTATAATCTTTGCAGTAATTAGTTCGTCTTTGCCTTGACTATCTTACATTTTGTACAAAAGATAAATAAATGGTAGCGTTCATTCCAGGGCTGTTTCTATCACAGGCTCAAGGTGTCGCTTATACATGTTTATTGATTTCCACACTATTCCTGAATAGTTAATACTTTGCTTCTATTATTGTTTTCACACTGATAAATAAGAACAAAAAAAGCTCAGGTCAAGGCTAATTGATACAGTGTATGAAAATATTTTGAATATAAATAAATAAATAAATAAATATATATATATATATATATATATATATATATATATATATATATATATATATATATATATATATATATATATATATATATATATATATATATATATATATATATATATATATATATATATATATATGGGAGGGAGAGGAAGTAGCGACACTGATGCGTGCACCAGTCAGCTGCCCGCCCCGGGGACGTGACGCGCCACACCCACATGGGCAACACTGTAATAACAGACATTATTTGTTTCCACCACTTTTCTGGAGGGTTAATTGAATTATGAATATTCATATAAATGCCAGGAAATGATGATGATGATGGTGATGATGATGATGAAGATGAAGATGATGATAATGATGATAATGGAAAGCTTTATTTATTTGTTTTATTTTATTTGTTTATTTTATGTATTTATTATTTTATAGAAATCTGATTCTGCTTAGTGAGTGTAAATTTGCTAATGTTACTCGTGCATCGCATCGTTATAATAGCGTAGCCACTCGTTCATTCACACAAACTCCACTGAAAGTTATGAAGTGAAGGGTTTATTTCGAATTCATATTCGCTCTGATGCAGATGTTTATTTGAAAGCCAACGTCCAAGATGCAGCACTAGTGAGGAGAAGGGAAGTAAGCCAAGTATTAAGGAATGCATAGTTGTGAAGCTGATAGAAAAATGCAGCCGAGCTTAATTGTGGTGGTTCTCGTGTCGGCGGCGGGAGAGCAGGGGCTGTACTGGGCGGGGCAGAATCGAAGCAGGAGCGGATGCCCCCTTTATCCAAGTCAGCTATGTTCACATCCATGGTTTCTGTTGTAAGAGCTCTCATTTTTCGTCCTGTATCCCGTGGTGGAGTATGATTGCCTTAGTCATCAGTGTTACATGGCCACAGAGCAGGCACGGCCGCTGCTTGGGTTGTTGCATTACCCGATGACTCCAGAATGGCCCCAGTATGGGTATACGCATGGGTACACAACGCAGGACGAGGACAGGACGGGGGGTTGGGGTGGGGGCAGGACGGCGGGTGGGGATGTTGGCAGGATGGCGGGTGGGGGGTGGGGGCAGGATGGCGGGTGGGGGTGGGGGCAGGATGGCGGGTGGAGGTGGGGGCAGGATGGCGGGTGGGGGTGGGGGCAGGATGGCCGGTGGGGGTGGGGGCAAGATGGCGGGTGGGGGTGGGGGCAGGATGGCGGGTGGAAATGGGGGCAGGATGGGGGGTGGTGGTGGAGGTGGGAACAGGATTGGTGGTGGTGGCGGCGGGGGTGGTGGTGGGGGTGGCGGCGGCGGCGGCGGTGGTGGTGGTGGCGGCGGTGGCGGTGGCGGCGGCGGCGGCGGCGGCGGCGGCGGCGGCGGCGGCGGCGGCGGCGGCGGCGGCGGCGATGGTGGCGGTGGTGGTGGCGGTGGGGGCGGTGGTCCTTGTTGCCTCACGAAGTAACAGTAGGTTTGCGGCTGAGGGACCACCACATACGGGCACAAATGGCCGTAAATTCCTGGGTATCCTTGGTATCCTGGGTATCCTGGGTACACGTAGGGTGTTGAGGCCACTTGTGGAATAACATAGCTATTGACTTGTGCTAGGATAGCCGCCACCAATAGTGCCTGAAAAGAAGAGCAATCAATTTATCCGTCTCTGAAGAGCAAAGTGTGGTGTATATAATTTTAATTTTCTGAAATTTGTAGATCAGAAACTTATATCCCTCCTGAAAATAGAGAGCAATTTTTGAGCTACTCATACCATAGAGACTGATATATGCTGGTATTTGGCAGATATTGGCAAAACAAGAATACTTATATAAAATTAACAAGTTAGTGAAGGATATTCTTGGGCGATACAATATTACAAACTAAGTAAAAGTTATGGAGGCTCTGGCCGCATGGTCAGCGATGGGACTTAGTTAAACCCAATCCTAGGACAGTTCCCGCTGGAAGTTGCTCGTTTTTCGGATTATTGCCAAGTGGCCGAAGAATACCCATGGACATGCTTCTTCTGAGCCCTATTTTCGACGGCGATTGGAAATTCTGGAGTACGGCACAAGTGTCTGCAAAGATGTCACTTAAAAAAATTCTGACTGCGCCACCACAGGAGCAGCCATCAGAGCCTCTAAAAGCAGAAGGGGACCATTTAAATCTGGAAATAGGAGAGTTGCAGTATAAATGCATACCGACGATGTAAGCCAGGAACATGAGGAAAAGATTAAGTGTAGACTTCAAAATGAACAGGAAGCTGCAAAAAAAAAAAAAAAAAAAAAAAAAAAAAATAATAATAATAATAATAATAGTAATTTTATATCTGAAAATGACTCAAAGCAAATAAGAAATGCACGGTCAAAGAATTATTGATTTGGACGAGGTGGTATGGACGAACATTAGGCAGAGGGCGCGGCGGTTAGAGAAAACTTTCTTCTAAAGTTTTCCATTTTGCAGGTGAGGCACGAGAGTATCAGTCATCAGTGTTAAACTGACATGCCCCTCCTCGGTAACGTGATCGATGCGGAAAGGAAGAGAGCGACTAAAAAAAAAAAAAATAAATAAATAAATAAATAAATGAATAAATAAAAAAAAATAAAATAAAGTAAAATAAAGACAAGAAAGAAGAGAGGGGCGGGGAGCTATGGATCGGGGACCAGGCGGGAATCCTGTGAAATTGATCAAAACTCACCCGAAGGAACATGGCGGCCCAAAGACTAGGACAGCCGATCTCCTCTCTCAGTACCAGTCCGTGATGCACTAACAACTCCACAATCTACCATGCTGCTTTTATCCTCTTTGTGTTTGTTATTCTTTATGATAGTACGAGTTTCCTTGAATCGTCTTGATATCGTTTGAATATTTGTGGATTTAGGTGTCAGAGACTCACCAGCAGGCAAAGAGAATTTACGAGAGGAGACATGGTGAGCGCAGCAAGAAACAAAGAGCACGAAGTCTAGCAAGGAGGTCAATCGCTTTCACAACGTTTGGTCAGAGCTTGTAACCTGAGCCTCAAGGTTACGCAGAGCACCAGTGTGTGACTGCAAATTGGGGCAAAGCTGACAGTTGTGTGCCATTGTTTTATGGTACGTATTGTGATCCACCACCTAATGAAACTGTGCCGCTTTTGTAGTTTTCTTGATTTTTTCGTA
The DNA here is from genome assembly GCF_035594125.1 of Scylla paramamosain. Classification (NCBI taxonomy): domain Eukaryota; kingdom Metazoa; phylum Arthropoda; class Malacostraca; order Decapoda; family Portunidae; genus Scylla; species Scylla paramamosain. Next base: position 6,593,914 of record NC_087153.1, read on the forward strand.
TTTTTTTTTCGCTTTTTTCTTATTTATATTTTTTTGTTTATATTTCTTTTCTTTCTTTTCTTTCTTTTCTTTTCTCTTTTTCTTTCTCTTCCTTTTCCTTCCTTCCTTCCTTCTTTTCTTTCTTTCTTTCTTCCTTCCTTCCTTCCTTCCTTCCTTCCTTCCTTCCTTCCTTCCTTCCTTCCTTCCTCCTTCCCTTCTTCCTTCCTCTTTCCCTTCTTCCTTCCTCCTTCCTCCTTCCCTTCTTCCTTCCTTCCTTCCTTCCTTCCTTCCTTCCTTCCTTCCTTCCTTCCTTCCTCCCTCCCTTCATTCCTTCTTTCCTTCCTTCCTTTCCTTCTTTCCTTCTTTATTTCTCTCTTCCTTTCTTCCTTCCTTCCTTCCTTCCTTCCTTCCTTCCTTCCTTCCTTCCTTCCTTCCTTCCTTCCATCCTTCCTTCCTCCTTCCTTCCTTTCCTCCTCTCTTTCTTTCTTTCTTTCTTTTTTTCCCTTTTTCTTTCCATCTTCCTGTTTTTTTTCTTTCTTTTTTCCATCACTGGTCTAATGGCGGACCAAGTTGTCGTCGCGAGGTGTTAGCGTCACAGCGGTCTGTGTGTGTGTGTGTGTGTGTTATTACGTCAGTTAATTTCATAAACACTGAGGCGCGACAGGATGGAAAGTGATCACAGTAACTTACAACGTATGGGTCGCTGTAGCTAACAATAGAAATGCATGCAAGGAAAGAGAGAGAGAGAGAGAGAGAGAGAGAGAGAGAGAGAGAGAGAGAGAGAGAGAGAGAGAGAGAGAGAGAGAGAGAGAGAGAGAGAGAGAGAGAGAGAGAGAAGTACGCTTGAATGATGGACGTAAAAAAACAATTTTCACACCCAAGTAGCAAAGTTATAATTCGTGCAGCACTCTTAACGAAAAAAAGAAAAAGAAATAAAAATAAACAACGCACTGATTCTAAATAATAGCTCGAGTTGTCACAAAAAAAAAATTCAAGTGCACTTTTTTTTAATGTATCAAATATTTCTGTATAGCCATTCATCTGTGTATCTATCTGTCTGTCTGTCTGTCTGTTTTTGTCTGTCTGTCTGTCTGTCTATCTATCTATCTATCTATCTATCTATCTATCTATCTATCTGTCTATCTATCTATCTGTCTATCTATCTATCTCTCCCTCTATCTATCTATCTATCTATCTATCTATCTATCTATCTATCTATCTATCCATCTATCTATCTCCCTAACTGTCTGTCTGTCTTTCTGTCTACTTGTCTGACTGTCTGTTAGAGGATGGCGACGAGAGAAGTGTCCATTATTGTCGTCCATGTATTCTCGCTTTGCTTATTGAAGTTTCTCATTTTTCTTCTCTCCCATTTTCTTCCCCTTCTCCAGCACTCTGGCCTCGCATTTCACCGGAGATTGGACTCTTGTTCCCACAGCTTTGATCTTACTCATATAATTATATCCTCTTTGTCGTATAATTTTCTATAATTCTTTCTGTCCTTAATTCTCTCAAACACTCTTCATTTCTTTCCTTCATATCTACTTGACATAGTGATTCTATTATGCACACGCGCTTTGGTTTCAACAGTCTCATTTTCTTTTCATTGTTTGTCCTTGGACTTATTGCAATTTCTCAGATACGTGTTCTCTGTTCTTTCGTATCTGTGATTGTTGATTCAAGAATTCCACCATCTTTGTACGGTTCTTGCTTTAACCATAAACCTTGGAAAATCAACTTAAGTTCTAAACTAGCCTTGTCTCACCTTCCATGCTTCCTTACTTGAACAAGATCTCCCCAAGGTCTCCTTTTCTTCCTTTCAGCCCAAATTTACATTCCTTCGGTGGATCGAGCTAACAAAAGTCAACCACTCGGCTTACGGAAGGCCACTCAGATTTCATCGATGAGAAGAATGAGGCCACAGAAAGCTGGGAAAAATTGGCGAAAGTTAGTATGGGTATGAGGAGGCGACATCTGGGAGCGTTGTTCCTGACCTCCATTCAGTACAGCCGCGGATAAACAGACTCCTTTGTTAAGTCTTCGTTCACTTCTGATAACAAACATTGTCATCAGGCATAACGTAGGTGATGAGCGCAGAATGTAGGGGTATGTTTCAGCTTTATTTGTACTGCTGGAGAAAGGCCTTTGTGATACTGTTGCAGGAGCAAGGATGTCGTGATACAGTATATGTATGCCAATCAAGTAGAATTCCTGTCGTGTCTGGAAGTCATAACACCAAACATGCACTTAATGTTACGGTAAAAAATGTGAATATTACATTGCTACATCGGTATGCTCACTACTTATCGACCAAACATCCATAAGATATTTTATCGGAGAGACTGAGGGCAATTTTAGCCGTAACTCTTTCACTGCAATTAAGCGCATCGCTCCTTACAACACAATGAGAGATTTTGATTTTGTTCTATACGCTCTAAACATACTGGCTTGAAATCTGAAAATCTATTCTTCTAAACCTTCTTTCCCTTTTCTTGTTGCTCTTAAAGTTTCATATAGTGCATTTAATGGTGTGCTCATTGTATATCGCCATGAAAGGATTAATATAGTTTATCGAATGTATATGCTACCTGCAATAAAAAGAAAAGTATCGATGCAGGTAATTTTATATCTTATTTCATGTAGTCTCGTTGGTTGCAGGAAACAGAGCTGTGACTCCCTTTGTTGTGTAGTTTCATTAAAATTATGAAACGTATTATGTTTTAATAAGTATCTGAAGTCAAATTACCGAAAATCTGAAGCTTTCATAACCTGGTCAAGATGCTGAAACATACTGTATTTAGTCATTGAGCCCATTGAGTTATAGATAATAGCAGATACGTAAGTAAATACGAAGGTAGCTAGATAATTAGAAAGTGTAAAATTAACCATAACACCTCATTCCTTTCTCCCCTCCCTGTCTCCAAATGAAATATAAATAAATTAATAAATACGAAGATAGACGAGAGATAGATCAGATAGATAACAGAGCTTTAACTACCGAGTCCTAAATTTCTTGGAGTCACTGGCGCTTTGAATTTTCACCCGAGCTGACACTCAACAGTCTGAAGAGGAAAGTGTACAACAGAAGAATAGATCAAGCTGTGCACGAATAAATAAACACACATGAGTCAGTGCATGACGAAATTAATTGTGCAGAGTAGTTGTTTCCAAGGGCTGCTATGGTAAAGAGAAATAATGAGTCAGAGTAAATGTAAAATTCCTCTCTCTCTCTCTCTCTCTCTCTCTCTGTCTCTCTCACAGATTTAGCTTTATTCATATTGAAGTGGCATGAAGTGTATGTACGTATAGCAAGACAGGTGATATAGATACCTCAGGTCAGCAACCAGGATTGGACAAGAAATGTCAGGCTTAAGCTTGAGAAAGGTGCGGAAAAAAAAAAAAAGTCCGCAAATAGAGTGGTAGATGACTGGCACAAACTCGGTAATCAGGTAGTTAGCATTAAATCAGTAGGGAGTTTTGAAAATCTCATTGTGTTGTGCAACGATTAATGTTACAAAGAATCCCGTATAACTCTACAAAAAAAAAAGATTAAGGGAGTATGTGTTTCAGTTTCTAGCCTTTGTAATGTTTAGAAGTGGCTGTGGAAGTATAGAAAATGTCTCAGAACGATTAGTGATTAGGGAACGTTGTGCCAGATAGCAGTGACAGGGTTAAAAGATTAGATGGGTATATGCTTAAGCATGATAAGAAGACATAGGTGTGTATGATTTGTAAAGGAACTTCCGCGTGTAGTCATGCTGGCTTCGTGGAGTTTCACTTAATTAAACTTTTATGGTCAATTATGGCTTCAGTTCTTATTTTATATATAGCTCCCCTCCTCCTCCTTCTCCTCCTCCTCCTCTTCCTCTCGAACACAGCTGCTTGTGTCCTGTCATCTTGTTTAGCATTTGTCATCTTTCTTTTCTTCACGTTTTCGTCTTTTATCCATTATTTCACTCCTTCCAGCATACAGCACAAACTTTTTCTTTTTTTCGCAGATACAATTACATGTGTTTTCTTATGAAACACACACACACACACACACACACACACACACACGTCGCTTCCTAAACCTAAATGGTCCAGAGTTGAGGATCTGTATACTGAGACCTCGCAGCTGCCTGGTGGTGTTTGGTTCAGATGTTGATGGTAAGGGAGGGGCGTGTATAGGCGGGCTGGTGGTAAGGGAGGGCACGTATGGACGGGGGTGGTGAAAGTTGGTCTACTGCATCTTAGTGGTCACGCCATCTGGGGACTCTATTATTTTTCTAATTGTCTCACTGGAGTTTATGAAAAATATTATTTGTTTTGTAGTGCTGTAAGAGTACGACGGGAGAGACTCACTCGCATCCTATCAAGGGAGAAGAATTACCATGATTTTTTTTTTTCACTGACGTTAACTTTGGACAAGACAAACAAGCTTTGTGACTAGGAGTGAAATATATGTCCTTGTGGTGTTTAGTGTGGTAGATCGACCGTCCGTGGTAGATGCGCATGCGCAGTGTTAGGAACTACACTTTTAGAGATGGATATAAGTGAAGGGGTCCATACAGGCTAGGGACTAAGACAAGGCTGTCACTCAGCCACCATGAGCCGCGTGAGTATCTGCTCTCTGCGCAGTATTGACCTTGTTACGTGTTATGGTTTTATGATAAGCCTACATGTAGTTGCTCGATGGAGGGATTTGCCTGATACTGAAGGATGTTATATATAGACGCTACTGAAGTGTCTGATTTTAGGTGAACAGAGATTTATGTTTCATGTTTAGTGTACGAATAATTTGTTTTCGATGTGTTTGACCAGGTGGCTGTTGTGCTATTGGTGTTGGCGACAGCGGCACTCTGTGTTGCTTTGGGAGGCTCACCCAAGACGACGACTGTAAATCTGTCGGCGGTGACTTATGTGACGCAAGAGAAGAGTCGCCGGTGCCCCAGGCAGGCGAAATGCAATCTTCCCGCCTATCGTCACCACCCTTGTTGCCAGTCCCAGCCCTCACCTTACACTCCTCCCCAGCCTTTACCTAACGCTTCACGCGAGTTGTTACCTTACCCTCCTCTCCAGCCACTACCAATACTTAATCGGTGTCGCAGGAATACTAACTGTACCACTTCACCAGTTGATCCGCGTCCTTGTCAACCCAACTGCAGTTTGATTATCTACCGACAAAATCCATGTTGTCAACCGCAGCCCCTACCTTATCCCCCTCCCCAGCCCCTGCCTTATCCCACTCCCCAGCCCCTGCCTTATCCCCCTCCCCAGCCCCTGCCTTATCCCCTTCCCCAGCCCCTGCCTTATCCCCCTCCCCAGCGTCCGTCATATCCTCCTCCCCAGCCTTTGCCTTATCCTCTTCCTCAGCCTCCGCCTTACCCTCCTTCCCAGCAGCCACCATCGGTACACCCGTGTCCCTTGGAAATTGACTGCTCTATGCCGAACTATATCCCAAGCCCCTGTTGCCAGTTCCAACCTCTTCCTTATCCACTTCCCCAACCTCAACCTTATCCTACTCCCCAACCTGAACCTTATCCTCTACCCCAGCCTCTACCCTACCCTCTTCCGCAGCCTATAACTTACCCTACCCCACAGCCCCTCCCTTACCCTACTCCCCAGCCTCTTCCTTATCCTCCTCCCCAGCCTATACCTTATCCAGTCAGTCGGTGTCCTTTGGAGACTAACTGTAATATCTACCCAAGTCCAGTATGTTGCCATTTCCAGTCTCAGCCCCAGCCGCAGCCTATAATCGACACTCTCGCACCGCCTCCAGCAACATGGATCCCCCCGTACATGCCCCCTAAAACAAAAGCAGGGTCCACCACCATGGATGAAACGGCGTTTGAAAACATTACGGATCCTGTTATGGTTGTGGTGGCTCCTCCCGAACCCGTCCAGCCATGGTACCCGCCGCCGAGATCGTTCGGGTATGTAAGTCGTGTGTGACCACCGGTACAAGGTTTATTCTTGCACACACACACACACACACACACACACACACACACACACACACACACACACACACACACACACACACACACACACACACACACACACACACACACACACACACACACGGGGTTTAACCACACGTTGTTACTCTCCTCAGGTGTGGGATGTACAAGCCGTGTGGTAGGTGCCCTCCTCCACCCCCAGTGCCGCTTCCATGTCCCTACCAGGCAAACCGACGTGTCCGCCGCCGCGCGCAAGTATGTTTGATGTTTATTTGTGTGTTTGGTGATAATACTGTGACGTTCATAGTAACCACTGCTGCTGTACACATGCCAGTAGGCGTCCCTCACAAGACACACTGACGCCTTCCCGGTGGTCCACAGCGGCGGTGCCTCGTGGACGGCCACTGCCCGGAAGGAAGCTCTTGCTGCCGTAGTGGATGCAGTGTCGGGGGGAGCGTCTGTGTCCCTAGCGCCCAGTCTCCGTCACCAGGCCAGCGCCCTAATGCGGTAAGAAAGATATAAACAGTTTGCACGTGTAGGGCGAGGTGGCCGCGTGGAGCAAGTTGGCTCGGTCGTGGAGGCATGGAGGCAGCGTGTGCGTGCGGCAGTGGTGTCCCGGCCACGGAGGGAGGCTAGGAGTAGGGGGAGAGGAGGAACAACAGAAACTTCACTAAAGTTAGCATCCAGGCTCCTGATATTTTTATTGTTATTATTATTATTATTATTGTTATTATTATCATCATCATCATCATCATCATCATCATCATCATCATCATCATCATCATCATCATCATCATTTACACTTTACAGGTGAAGGTGAGTGTGGTGATGACTTCCGCCAGCAGTCAAGCTCTCTGGTTCCTCAAGACCCAGATGGCACCCTTTGTACACGCCCTGCCGCACTTGCTGGACCTCGAGCTCATCCCGTACGGCAGTGTGACTGAGGTTTGTGTCCACCACACTACCTGCCCGCCTTCCTGCTTCTTTCTGCATCTATTTCCCTACCGACGTCTTTGTTCGTGTTTTTGTATGTCTTTGTCTGCTCTAGTCATATCTCTGTGTTTATGTTAACTTCTGTGTGTGTGTGTGTGTGTGTGTGTGTGTGTGTGTGTGTGTGTGTGTGTGTGTGTGTGTGTGTGTGTGTGTGTGTGTGTGTGTGTGTGTGTGCATCTTTCATTCTTTCTGTCTTTCTGTCTCTGTCTTTATCTTTCTGTCTGTTCTGCCTTCTATGTCTATTTGTCTGAGTGTCATCTGTCTGTATATCTGTTCTGTATTTGTTATCTGTTTACCAATTTTTTCCATAGTTATGTCTCTGTTTTCCGTCAGTTCTCTATCTGTCTGTTTGCCTGTCTGTAAATCTGTTCTTTGTCTCAGTTTTTATGTCTGTCTGTCTTCATATAATATTAAGTTTTTCTGTCTGTCTGTCTTCATATAATATTATGTATGTATGTATGTATATTGTTGTTGTTGTAGTTGTTGTTGTTGTTGTTGTTGTTGTTGTTGTTGTTGAAGGTGTGCGTTACTCGTACAGGACGGGGAGTGCCAGTTTGGTCTCGGGGACTGCATGGGCAACTGGATGGTGCTGTGCGCTGGGCAGCACCTGTTTAACACCACCGCTGCTCACTTGGCCTTCACCACCTGCCTCATGGACCATACCGTCGTACTTCAAGATGACAACTTCACCGCTATCATGGACGCCGCTGTGCAGGTATAGTGCGCCCGCTTCTTCTTACCCAGGGAAGAAGAGGAGGAGGAGGAGGAGGAGTTTAGTTTAATTAATGATCAGTTATAAATAAAAAAAAAATATGAATACATTTATATTTCTAGATGATTTCTGTAAGTAAGTACTGTTATAATGTAAATTTTTTGTTTAGACGTGGTTAGGGAAGCTTGGTGGTGAGCGTTGCGAGGCTTTACTCTCTGAACTCACTTTGCATTTCTTGTTTTGCTTTGGCCTCCAGTGGGAGAGGGTTGAGGTCACACCGCTACTCTTTTTCTTGTTGCTTCTGTTTCATTCATGAGTTCTGCTATTGTTTATTATATTCTTGGTGATGCTGAAGTACTGTCATGCTTTGCTGTAAAGTATATGTAGTTCCTTTACACCAAAGTATAAAGCCTGAAATATTTTACATTTCCAGTTCTTTCCATGTACAGTTTTATAGATAGAATGTATAAGAAATTTACATAATGGACTGTGTTCAGATAATTTATAATTTATAATTCATTATAATATTGCATTTATTTAAGCGTTGTAATTAAATACGACAGTTTATTTACGTAAATGTGGAAAAAAATGGTGTTTGCCCTTTGTATTGTCATTATCATTCCTGCCAACTTTGTATAGCAGGACATGTAGTAATGTGTGTCCCTTGTCATAAGTCCTTGAGAAATCTTGCCGATAAAACTTGAATTGCCTCCTCTGCTCCTGTCGCTCATGCTTGCTGAACACTTTACATCCAAAGTGAAAGGTGCTTCGTCTGGGTGTCTGTGAGTCGGACGGTAACAAATGCCGGTAACACACCGGTGAACACTATAGACCTACTCGTATTTTTTACTCTTTACTTTTAAGTTTCCATAAGGTAAGCTGATGAAAGAAGTCTTTTGTGGTGTATGGTAAAGGTTATTCATGATGTGCATCCGGGTGCCTCGGGACTCAGGCCTCAAGCAGCTTGTCTGCCTCAGCGTGAGTCATGCAAGGCTGTGGGCAGGCTCAGACTTGGACAGGCTCAGACTTGGACAGGCTCAGACTTCAAGTTATGTTTCCTCTCCTGTGGACAGTGCGCCGTGGATTTCCCTGACAAGATTGTCGACCTGTACAACTGCGGAGTGAGCGAGGAGGGTTACCAGCTTTTTAAGGACGCTGGGCAGAGGCAGCAGGAGCTGGCGGCTGTCGTGACGGAAGTGCCTTTGGTGGCCCTCAATGAGGTATGTGCTTATGTGTTGCATGTGTATTTTGTAGTCATGTTTATATATGTATAGTAAAAGCAGGATAATTTGGTATAATAGTAGTAGTAGTAGTAGTAGTGGTGGTGGTGGTGGTGGTGGTGGTGGTGGTGGTGGTGGTAGTGGTGGTGGTAATAGTAGTAGTACCAGTAGTAGTAGATCACATCACTAGTTTGTAAGCTTTACACCGTAGCGTTTGTGATTAGTAACGATGAGTGTTGCCATCGGGACACAGGTGGCGGTGGTGATGCACGGCAGCCAGATGGGTCAGTTCCCGGAGTTGCTGTGCCGGGAGCTGCAGGAGGAATCCTCAGCCCAGGAGTATTGCCGGCTCATTCAAGCGAGCCAGCGGGAGGTGAATTCCCGTGAGTAATGGCTTTGTGCCTGCTCAATCACGCCAGAGGCTCGCTCACCACTCCTGTGTTCCTCCCTCACAACCGTGCTTGGAAGGCTGGCTTGGTTATCTCAGACGACACTGGTGACACCCAGTTTTTTTCTGCAAGTTCACTTATATACCGGGGAAAAACATTGTAAATATATGAAGTTCTTGTTTATTGAATGATCATTGCCCTCTGTTCTCGTTCGCATGAGGTGGTGTTAGGATGCCCACGGATGAGTGTGCCGGTGGCCACGAACCACGGGCCTTTGTGGTGTGCGAAGATGAGGCGACTTTCACGGAACACTTGCAGGCTTAGTGTGTGGTACTAACCACTTGGACTTACTTCAGATAGATACTATTTATTCAACGGAACTTAAGCCCTCGCTTACGACGCCTTCATTGCACATACATTTCTGGTTATACTGAACTCTTGCAAAATTAATACAGAAACAATAAGTAAATAGAAGCAAAGTCAGGTATTCAGAAGAACAGTAAGCCTTGAAACTTTAGACTCTCACCAAGTCTCTCTCCAAGACAGTGGGTCTACATCGATATGCAGAATCGAGGAATACGCCCACGTTAATCAGACACTTACCGCAGGATCAATTTTATCATTATAATAAATAAATGAATAGAGGGAAAAAGAAAAAGAAAGAAAAGAAAACACACACACACACACACACACACACACACACACACACACACACACACACACACACACACACACACACACACACACACACACACACACACATACATTGCAACAGTAAGATATCAAAATAAATACAGTATTTCGTCAGTCTTTCCGTACTAGACTTTTTAGGTGGAAACCTAAATTATCTGCCTGAGACGAAAGAATAAAAAGGACCGTAAGAGAATCATGAACTAGTGGACGAGATGCAGCAAATAATGTCTAGTCTGTCATAATGAGATGGACGTTAGAAGACGTTGCTGTGTACTGCTGACGAGAGACGGACACACACAAAATACCAAACGAAGGTGGAGATGCAAAAAAATTGTCGGTAAAAAAAAAAAAAAAAAAAAAAATGAAAAAAATAAATAAAAAAATAAATAAAAATAAAATGGACTAGTGAAAAATGTTAGAAAATGAAACCTATATCTGCAAGGGACTGGTTATATTTGTCGCGTGCCCTAATGACTTAAGCGTTATGAGTGACATATATGCTTAGTTGTGTGGTTGGGTGATTGATTCAGTGTGCTGCAACAAGAGGTTCATATGACGCAGTGTTAGTTATGGTTATTAAGAATACAAGAGTATTCCGTGTAGCTAGATGTGTGAGGTAGTGTGGATAGGCAAGAGTGTGTTTGCTACTGGAACTGACTGTGATCCCTGAAGAGCAATAAGGAATCCTAAGGGTATAGTAACAAACATGTAGATCTTTGCTCTCTACGGATTTTTTTTTACAATGTGGTGAAGTTGTTAGGTGTTCCGAAACAAGACAAGTTAAAGAATATTTATATTTCATTTTCCTGCTTTTCAAGAGCTGTGGTTACTTATTCCTACATACAAAGAAGCTCGCCCACCGCTCCGGGTCTTTTGACATCTCGTGTGATGGCATGCAGTAGATATTCGAGAATGTTGGCAGTTCTGTGCTGTGAAGTGGATGTCGAAGCTGGCCCCACGCCCAGTAATTGGCCGCAGCACGTCTACTTGACGATGGTGGTGGCTGGGAAGAGCACCAGTGATCCGTCCACTAAGGTCTGTAAACAAGAGAGGGCTGGAGTGAAAACGTTGAGGCTTCATCTTCAAGACGGTCAGGAATACGAGTAGGGTGCTGCACTAGTTGCTCTAGGTAGTGGAGGATAGCAAAATTAAAGGCTAGTTCACCAGCTCGATCAGTGAAGGGAGATGAAAGGCAAAGCCAGTGGTGAATATTGAAGTCTCCAAGTACGGAGATCTCCGCGAAAAGGAAAAGAGTCAGAATGTGTTCCACTTTGGAAGTTAAATAATCAAAGAGTTTTATTTAGTTCAAGGAGTTAGGAGAGAGGTATACAGCACATATGAATTTAGTTTGAGAGTGACTGCGGAGAAGACAGACAGTAGAAAACTCGGAAGACTCAAGAATGTAGGCACGAGAGCAAGCTAGTCGTTGTACACACAGGCGCAACATCCAGCTTTGGACTGAAAATGAGGAGAAAGTAGGAGGGAACAGAGAAGGGGTTACTGCTGTCAGTTGCCTGTGTTTCGGTGAGGAAAAGACGAGGTTTAGTAGAGAAGAGGTGATGTTCCACAGATCAATAATAAGATCTAAGGCCGCGCATGTTGCAGAAATTAATGTAAAAAACGTTGATATCAAATGCATATTCTGACAAAGCATCTGAATGTCCGACAAATGGACACACACACACACACACACACACACACACACACACACACACACACACACACACACACACACACACACACACACACACACACACACACACACACACACTGTTTCTTGCAGCTTCCCTTATTTTCTTGTGTTCTTATTTTCTTATCTTGTGTTCGGATCTGAGTCCTCTGTTTCTCATCCCTTGGAGCGGCGAGAGCCGTCCGGCAGTTGTATGGCGCTTAATTTACTTAATTTACTGTTTTACCCTGATCAAGCCTAACATGACTTTTTCAGTGGTTGACGAAAAAAATGTAATTAATTAGAGGCAATAAAATGATTAATTTAAGAATTTCACACGAAAAACCGCAACTTTGCTCATTTAATGGTGACGCTATTGTTTTCAAAGTTTTAATGGCGGTACTATAGGAAACTCAAAAGAAAAGGCTTAAATTCTAAAGGGATACTTTGTTGTTTAATAAAGTAAGAATAATGTAGTTTTCTACTCAAATTGAAATTTGGACTTGATGGAGACAAGAGTGTTTGTGATCGGTGCTCACCCCGTTGACGGCGAGGACAGCAGCGGCAGGCGGCGCCGCGGTCATCTGACGCGTCCTGGCAGCTTGCAACAGACGAGCGTGACGCAGAAGGGCGTCCCGCAGCATGCCTCGTCCCTTGCCATGGTCCACGCAAAGCTGCAGGCTCGTCCAGCTCACACGGTGGTCACGTCCACACTGAAATGAGAAACTTGTGTACAGTACTTTGTTTTGTTCATGCGCGGCAAAGTTTATTGTTGCCTGTGCCATCCAAAGAACACCGCGTAACTTGATGAATTCACCAACCACCTTCCGGCACTTATTTGTAACCATCTTGATTAAAGGCTGTCATTACTTTCACCATCTCCCGGCACTTGTTTGTGACCATCTCGATTAAAGGCTGTCTTTACTCTCACCACCTCCTGGCACTTGCTTATGACCATCTTGATTAAAGGCTGTCATTACTCTCACCAAATTCATTTCATCATAATGATTATGAAATACCATTCGAAATAGTTTCTCATAAAATAAATTGATAAATAAGAATAATAGTGGCCGTAGAGTTCATATTGCTCCGAATATCATCCGTATAATATTCCTATGATCCATAGAAATATGAGCATTTTCTTTTTTTAATACAGAGGCATAATTTTCAATGATGAAAGTTGGTGGAGAGCTGAAAGTATCCTCCTGGGTTACAATTTATTGCCTGATGAATACTGGAGTATGACCAGAGTCCTGCCACATTCAAAACGTGTAAGACGAGAGGTCTGGCACCTGTCTGACTGAGGAGAGGAAGGAGTCGAGCCGGGCCATGGGCGGAGGCGGGGCTGCCAGGACACAGCCCACCAAGTGTACGGCTGCCTTCTGCTCTGGGGCTGCCTGCGCCGCGCACTGCACCACTTCCCACACTGTCCTCCTCTCGTCCGCCTGCAGAAGAACGTACTCGGTAAATCATAGGTAGAGCAGCAAGGCTGCCGTGTATTTCAATGCTACACGCATCAGTATTCCCGTGCATCTTCCTTCATTACTAAGTCCCAGCTTTCTTCGTTACTCGGAACAACAGCCCAAGATATTTAGATGAATTCTTACAAAGATTAAAGATGATTTAAAAGACCAAGTCTCACAACATGATAACCTTGGAATCCTCCTGACGCGCCTCTCTCCACATAAACTAAACACCAGTTGTGGTTTCCCTGAATATCTCAACTCGGCCGTGAACCAAAGAGAATATTGATAACAAATAACATTGGTGAAGGCGGAGGGTTGACAGGGGTGGGTTGCTGACGCCCTCTCGGGGGTGTCAGCTGCAGGGGTGCTCACTGACCAGCGGATGGAGGGGCAGGAAAAGGATGGGAAGGCTGGGCTGCTGCAGACGTGTGAGAAGCTGCAGCAGGTGCTGGAGGCGTTGGCCGCTGCCTGGCCGCCCCTCATCCACCATCACGGTGAGGCGCGCCTCTTCGCCGTGGCGTCCTGTCGTCATCTGTGGCTAACACAACATTAAATTTTTATTGCCATCTCTTAATTGTGCAATGATGTTTCCTTTGTTGAATTAAAGTAAGACAACAAAGATCGTTACTCATAGATGAATTAATGGTATGTTATTAACATTTTAAATGGAGCACTCCCTGCCTGCATCACCGTGAAAGTGGGAGTATGCCTGCTTGCCTGGGTCTCACTGGCTGCGAGTGTTTCTGGCACAACTGCAGGCTCTTCATCCTTCTGCAGGGAACGCTTCACTCTTGTTTCGTTCTCGTGACGATGCGAGAGGCGCGGCGCGGGCGTGGTAGTGGAAGTGTGCGGTAGCAGGCGGCGACACTTGTACTCTTGAAGGCAGTGGTCGTAGCAACACCCGTGGTCGTCCGGGCACTGGTGGTCAGACTCGCAGTCGCGCTGAACAGTGAGAAAGGAATAAAGGTCTTGTATTGCATAGAACATACGTGTGTGTGTGTGTGTGTGTGTGTGTGTGTGTGTGTGTGTGTGTGTGTGTGTGTGTGTAAGTGGCATGAGATGAACCCCGGTTCTCGTGATGTGGGCAGCACCGTGGCGGCCAGACAACATGCGTTCCTGCAGTGTGCGCACTTTATGGGGAGTTATAACGCCTCACTAAGTTCTCGGCGACGTGCAAGGCGAGACTCGTGACAGACTCTAGGTAGCCACTCACCTGGAACTGACAAGTAACTGAAAAAAAAGGTGCTGTGGGCCTTTTGGTGACTGGGCCTGACCAATGAAATGGAGAACTACTGTGTTAGCCACTCACTTGAGTCGTGTGGTTGGCGGGCAGTGTGCAGGGATATATCTGAGGTGGACACGTGCCCCGCGACGCTAGCGTGGTGGGGGGCTGCGTGGTGGCTGCCAGAAGAAACACTTGTAAGCTTTCGACAACTTGAGGTTTTGTCATGAGAAGCATTTGTGTGTTTTTGTCTCAACTTGCTGCAACCTACATGAACTTTACTTGTGTTTGTTGTCTAAATTACTGGATCATGAACAACTTACTTGTGTCGCAGCAGTAATGCATTTTGTGCTCGTCGACGCAGACTCTGTTGCACCTGAGAGAGAGAGAGAGAGAGAGAGAGAGAGAGAGAGAGAGAGAGAGAGAGAGAGAGAGAGAGAGAGAGAGAGAGAGAGAGAGAGAAATGAATGTCAAGACACGATATTGACCTGGAACATAACGTATGCGAATAATACACCAATATAGCTACGATTTCCAGTCCCAGTCCAATTCTTTAAGTATGAAAACTAGTTTGGTAATATACACATAAAACAAAAATTGGTTAGTAAGTAAATAGCTATCTAATGAACTAACTAACAACCTGAATAAATAAATGAAGGCTTAAGGAGGAAAGGGAGGAGCAATTACGTAATCATTGCCTCAAATCTTGAATATTTTGACATGAATTCATTGTTGCTGTAAGGAAGCAATCTATTTGATATTAATGACATGTGGGATCCTGCAGGGAATGACCTAACCTAATCAAGAAGAAGAAGAAGAAGAAGAAGAAGAAGAAGAAGAAGAAGAAGAAGAAGAAGAAGGTGTGCATGGATTATTACATTTGCGATCTCCACTAAATTTTATATCAAAGTTCTCGACTCGCTGCACTTCTTAGTCACTAACCCACTCCTGCTACTTCTCCCCCTCTCTCCCATCGCATATGGTGCTTACCCTCTTCTTTCCTTCAGGCTTCTTCCCATTCGACGTCCGTAGGGAAAGGGCCGGATGGGCCTTTTCGATGGCATGATGGGTATGTAGGGCGGTCTGGTGGGTCTTCCTGGTAGTGTGGGCATGATGGGTATGTAGGGCGGTATGGTGGGTCTTCCTGGTTGCGTGGGCATGATGGGTATGTAGGGCGGTCTGGTGGGTCTAGATGGATTCGTGGGCAAGATGATTATGAAGGGTGGTTTGTATGGGCTTGGGGTGGTTGTGGTGGATGGTTTGGTGGTGGCGGATGGATAAAGTGACCATGGTCCCCAGCAAGAGTAGTAGTAACAAGGATGTTGCGCATGGTAGTATTGATTGTTGCACCAAGGCCAATTATGGGAATCATAGCCATAATAGCTGCCATAATAGTCGAGGCACCTTTTCGTTCGGGTTTTGTGGGCGGTAGCGATGTTAACGGTCGGGGTGTGGACAGGTGAAGCGATAGTCCATGGTGCCAACATAAGGGCGAGACACAGTACCTGAGGCAGACAAGCAATTTAGGTGTTGAAGGGGGAGGTATATTCTTCATTATGAATTCCAAAGAAAACATTGTTAAGTCCTAAAGACGCGTGTCACTGCTAAGACACCTCCCTAGGTGGTATAACAGCCCGCGCGGCCTTTAGATTGCATCCTAACAGTAAACATGGCCGCGCTAGATGAACCCCACTGCCGCCGCCAGTGACAGTGACGGATTTTTCGTGACAGGAGGGACGTCCTGAATGAGCTGGATGATCATGAGCTGGTGAAGAGGTATCGGCTGGGCGGGAAAGACTGAAGAGACCAACTTCAAGGAACAAGACCATCTCCCCTGAGGTGCAAGTGATCATCACTGCGGTACCTCACAACAGACAAGATGCAGCAGTGCAGTGCAGTGCTTTGGGCCCTCAGTGGGTCATCAGTGACAGTGATGCATGCACCACCATGGTGCTTGGTCAAAAGTTGGCGCCAGCTAATTGTTGTTTTGACAAGATGACAACAATCATCAAACTTGAAAACTCATTATATATATATATATATATATATATATATATATATATATATATATATATATATATATATATATATATATATATATATATATATATATATATATATATTTATTTATTTATTTATTTATTTATTTTAGATATATTTTTTACTAATTTTCAGCTGTTTCTTACGAGATTCATCGAAAAAAACATTACACTACGTAGTGTCATCGCCTTAAGACGGTAACCTAACAAAGACTCCTGGTAAGACGTTCACTTAACGCTCAAGCCTCGTAATTTAAGTTCTCTTCCTAACTAGAATGGAACCTTAGAGTTTTATAAGTACGGTTACTGAAAGTGGTCCTCTTTCTGTCCTGTCTTCTTTTCTCTATTTTCATTTTCAGATGAAAAGTGTTTGTTATGTCTACACATGTACTGAAGGACATGACTTGCTTTCATGCCCACGGTTTCGAATCTACACATTTTGACCATCTGGCTGAGACTTCATCGTCAATCTCTTATTAAGCTTATCTTTGCAGTTTGTCCCACATAACTTCCCTCGCTATATTGATTTATTTAATAAAATGACTTCGAAAGTGGAGCACATGCTAGACTTTTTTTTTTTCTTAATTTAGCATAATTGTTCATGGCTGGAATTTTCATCATTCACTACCAGCTCAGCTAACTGTCATTTTATTTCACTGACCACTTCGGTGAACAAGTTTTGCGATCATCCAAGACCTAGATTCATTTCCACATGTGAAATGCACCAAACATTCTTGACCTGTTAATTACCTCAAATCTTTCAGCTTATACCGTCAGGTTTTGGACTGTTTCATAGTTGATATATTAATAAAAAAAAAAAAAATACGCTACACTACAGATTACTTTTGAAGCGCATGCACGGTGGTACAAGGAAGGCCTGCCTAGTGAGGTTGTGAACGTGCAATGTAACACTAGCTATGTTTGTCATTGGAATCCACTGGCCTCTCGCCGTGAGAAGATACTGAGTGTTCCTCCAAGGCATTGATCGCTGTGTACCCATAAATATAATAATGGAACCACTGACAGACGAACGCGAGTTCAGAAAAGATGCTGTGTAATGCTTACGACGAAGACCATGTCGAGGCGAGGCGCAGGAAGGAGTGTGTGCCTCTTCTTGCAGTATGCTGGTGTTCTGTTAGACTGCTGATCTTCACATACTTTGGTCTTCGGCTGCCCGCTGGCCCTGCCTGCGCATGCGTCAAATTGACGCAAGTTTTGGGAAACACTGCCATATCCTATTTGATATCCGTATGAAATTCACAAAAAAGTGAGATCTGTTTACAGTTTGGTCAGCACCTTACCGTCACGTTCAGATTGTCACTTAAGCAATCAACGTCCACCAAACAGGGCTGGACGAAGGTTAGATAGCTCATGGAACTGTTTTGCCTTTGTCAGCTTGTATTTAGCATGCGCAGAAAATACACACACACACACACACACACACACACACACACACACACACACACACACACACACACACACACACACACACACACACACACACACACACACACACACACACACACACACACACACACTGATGTATATTTTTTTAGGAACACTGGTGTGACATTGCTGTATATAATTTTTTCCAGTAAATTGTATTGGAAAGGAAGATCGTCTTACCAAGGTAATTTGTTGTCTTTTGTGATGTACTTTGTGAGGGTAATAGACCCTGTTATAGGAAGAATTTCCTTCACGATGTGACAAGCTCTGGTGTGGCCACGCAACTCGTGGCAGAGGATGTTAAACGCTGCAAATCTTCCCGACATGGTGAATAAGAATATCAAGGCGATATTCTTTGAGCACAATGATATATACAGAGAAAAGTACACTAGCAACGGTCATTTTCAACAGTCTTTTACTCAACAGGAAATGAATGGATCATCGCAAGCCTGTGGACAGGAAGGAGGAGCAGATGGATGTCATTTTAGGTGTTTTGAAATAGAAAAAAACAATTATGTGTGTGTGTGTGTGTGTGTGTGTGTGTGTGTGTGTGTGTGTGTGTGTGTGTGTGTGTGTGTGTGTATGTGTGTGTGTGTGTGTGTGTGTGTGTGTGTGTGTGTGTGTGTGTGTGTGTGTGTATATTTATGTATATATATATATATATATATATATATATATATATATATATATATATATATATATATATATATATATATATATATATATATATATTTTATTTTATTTTTTTCTTATTCCTTTCTATCTCACCTCATTCGTATTATCATTTATTATTTTTTAGTGATGTTCAAGTACTAGCAAACTTTGGTATGAAGCTTTTGTAGCTTCTTTATCAATTGTATCTTTAATTTCTATTTGTTTTGATATACACCTTCCTAGTAAAAATGTATAAAAAAATTACGTGGAAGTAATTTATGATAATATCGTTAATTATTAGGTCTGTGATAGCTCACCATTTGTTCAATGCTTTATAATCAAATACGACAGTTCATTTTCGTAAATGTGGAAAAAAATGGTGTTTGCCCTTTGTATTGTCATTATCATTCCTGCCAACTTTGTATAGCAGGACATGTAGTAATGTGTGTCCCTTGTCATAAGTCCTTGAGAAATCTTGCCGATAAAACTTGAATTGCCTCCTCTGCTCCTGTCGCTCATGCTTGCTCAACACTTTACATCCAAAGTGAAAGGTGCTTCGTCTGGGTGTCTGTGAGTCGGACGGTAACAAATGCCGGTAACACACCGGCGAACACTATAGACCTACTCGTATTTTTTACTTTTTGCTTTTAAGTTTCCATAAGGTAAGCTGATGAAAGAAGTCTTTTGTGGTGTATGGTAAAGGTTATTCATGATGTGCATCCGGGTGCCTCGGGACTCAGGCCTCAAGCAGCTTGTCTGCCTCAGCATGAGTCATGCAAGGCTGTGGACAGGCTCAGACTTGGACAGGCTCAGACTTCAAGTTATGTTTCCTCTCCTGTGGACAGTGCGCCGTGGATTTCCCTGACAAGATTGTCGACCTGTACAACTGAGTCGCCCAAATGAAACGCATCCCTGCTGGGTGAGCAAGGAGGGTTATCAGCTATTCAAGGACACTGGGTAGAGGCAGCAGGAGCTGGCAGCGGTCGTGACGGAAGTGCCACTGGTGGCTCTCAATGAGTCATATATTTGTGTGTTGCATGTGCATTTTATATTTATATTTAGCTATATCTAAAAGATAAACAAATAAATATGTAAAAAAAAAAAGAATATATATATATATATATATATATATATATATATATATATATATATATATATATATATATATATATATATATATATATATATATATATATATATATATATATATTGTGTGTGTGTGTGTCTGCGTACGAAATACGTGAAGCTAATAATTAAAAGTAATGATAACAATAAAAAAAAAAAAAAAAATGAACACATATAGCAGACATCTATTGTATGCCTGCGCATGAAGCTTTATAGAGGTATGCATTATACACATCTGTACAGTAGCACTGCTTTTCATGTACAAGGAGTAACTTGAGCTGTATAAAAAATATATAAATAGATCGAGGTCTGGCTGACTGAGACGATAGAATTATCCTCCTGCTCCTCCTGCTCCTCATGGTGAACACGGAGTGCAGGAAGATTATCCACAGACTCTTAACCCCACGCCTGGTGTAGGTTAAGGGATGAAATTATGTATCTGGGTAGCCAAAGAAACCTCTTAACGATATCACTGTGACCAAGCATACGTCGGTGGACTGAATCCACTTTGTACCGCAACCACAGCGAGTTTTAGTATAGAAGGTAGCAATATCTACTGAACAATTCCAGTTTCATTTCCATGATACTGAAGGAAAATTTCCACTGCAAAGTATTCCTTGTGACTGATGGGTTTTCGATCTGCCTCTTGATCGTTATCAACCATGTCATGGTGCGTGATATGGCTAAGTATGCGAGTCTACCCACAAATGTAAGTGCAGAATCAATGAATCGTGGTGACTGATGGTAATTCATCCGAGAGTGTGGCAGTGGTACTAGACAAAAAAAAAAAAAAAAAAGGAACAGTATTATACAGCAGTAGTAGTAGTAGTTGTTGTTGTAGTAGTAGTAGTAGTAGTAGCGGTGGTGTTAATGGTACCAGCAGCAGCAGCAGCCAGTCACATCGTAGATATTTTTAAGTTTTACGCTGTAGTGTTTGTGATTATTGACGGTGAATGTTGATGGCAGAACTCAGGTGTGGTGGTGGTGGTCAGGTGTGGTGGTGGTGGTCTGTCATTAATGGGATGTAGTATGTACACACAAAGCAACAGAGAGAGAGAGAGAGAGAGAGAGAGAGAGAGAGAGAGAGAGAGAGAGAGAGAGAGAGAGAGAGAGAGAATCATAGATTGATTAATGGGTAAATGTATATTGACCAAAACGTACAAACTTGATTGAGAACACATTACCCAAGGGAAATGAAAGTAACGAAAAAGTCACGCAGGCACACTTAATACAAATTTTATAACAAAAAAAAAATATGCGAAAAATTTTGAATAGGTCATAAAATACCCAAATAATAAAATAAACACAAGAAAACACGTCGGAATTATTCACAAGCCTCAAAGCCATGAATAATGATAATATTGATAATAATAATAATAATAATAATAATAATAATAATAATAATAATAATAATAATAATAACAATAATAATAATGATAATAATAATAATAATAATAATGATAATAATGATAATAACAGCAAAAATAATAATAATAATAATAATAATAATAATAATAATAATAATAATAATAATAATAATAATAATAATAATGATAACAATAACAATAATAATGGTAATATTAATAATAATAATAATGATAATAATAATAATAATAATAATAATAATAATAATAATAATAATAATAATAATAGTAATAATAATAATAACAATAATCACATAAAATACCAGTATAAAGAGAAGACTTGGCTACAGAAGTATTTTATCAATGAATGACCGATAAATGTAGTGAAAGATAACAAATGTAATCCAGAACACGTGAAAACAATAACAGACGTGGAAAAAAAATGAGAAAGATAAAACAGTGATATCAAGATAAAACGAAAAAGCATATTCAGAAGAAAAAAAAAAAAAAAATACACGGAAACTAGTTTTCACATGCACATGGCTCACTGTGAAATGCCGATAAGCGTAGCTAGCCAAGATGAGACGCAATACAAAATTAGTCACTTAAAAGTAAGAATCTGTATGGGTTACAAACTTCATGAGCAGTGCTGTCAGTGAATAATGTTTGAAGCAGTAAATTATGAAAAAAAAAAAAAAAAACGAAGTATTTCATGCATGAAAGCCACGGTGAAGCTTGTAATAGGTGTTATTAACTGCTGCCACGCGACGTGTACGTACATGCTTCGTAAGAACGCACGACTGAAACTCCGTTTGCACGGCGACACAGTGGCAGTCACTCCACAGGCAGGCGCCAACACCCACACCCGGCCCACTTGTCCGTCGTCTCGATGGCAAGACAGCAGTCACTTAATAGGAACAGCTAGAATGACTTACTGGTCGTTTCATTTACTTATTTATTTATTATTACTATTATTTTAATTTTCCATGTGCCTCAGTGACTGACAAAATACTGCCGTCGCTAGTGAAGACGATCCCTAGATATATTCGTACATATTACACCACTCCACTGTGAAACTCCCCATCAGGAAAGGGTCGTGATCTCGTACTGAAATATGAATAGCAAAAAAAAAAAAAAAAAAATCTTCTGTTATCATTCACAAACAGTAAGCAGAATGTTGGTACGCTTGCCTCACCTCGATCTTGGCAGTAATTATATCTGTCCGTATAACGCACGTGTAGTCTGGTTACTTGTCCATCAGCGGGACTAGCATCACTGCGCCGCATCCTATGCACTTCAGTGCGTTAAGAGCAGACCTTGGCATAGTCAGTGAAGGTAATGACTAGTGTGAGCTTCTTACGCCCGGCTAAATCAATCAATTGTATTAAGGTTATGATATGTTTCAATGCATCCCCGACCTTGCCGGCTCTTTGCTTATTCCCGGAATGACTTGAACCACTGACGCAACTGATTACGCAACATCTTGTCATACATTTTAACTAAACAATTAATTACATTTATTTCTCTATAATTACTCGCTAATTATTTGTCACTTTTTTGTAGATAGTAAACTTTCATCCTATTCTCCAAACACCCGCCCACACCTGCTTGCCTGCACACACACACACACACACACACACACACACACACACACACACACACACACACACACACACACACACACACACACACACACACACATACACACGAGAGAGAGAGAGAGAGAGAGAGAGAGAGAGAGAGAGAGAGAGAGAGAGAGAGAGAGAGAGAGAGAGAGAGAGAGAGAGAGAGAGAGAGAGAGAGAGAGAGAGAGAGAAGCAATTTATGTTGCAGTATTGGCGTGTGGGATCCTCCAAGGGATGACCTCACCCATTCAAAAAGTTAGAAGTGATGCATGGATTATTACATTAACGAACTCCAAAGGATTTTATTATTAATTTCTTGACCCCATGCATTTCTTAGTCACTCACCCACAGCCGCTGCCTTCCTCCCTCTTCCCCCTCCCACAAGGAGCTTACCCAGTATTTCGCTAGGTGTTTGTCACTGTTGGAAAGGTAGGATGTGAAGTCACTGTTGGCATGACTGGTGTGTAGGGCGGCCTCGTGGTGGGTCTGGTCGGTCTCGTGGGCATGATGGGTCTGTTGGTTGGCCTTGTGGTGGGCCTGGGTGGTCTCGTGGGCATGATGGGTCTGTAGGTTGGCCTTGTGGTGGGCCTGGGTGGTCTCGTAGGCATGATAGGTCTGTAGGTTGGCCTCGTGGTGGGCCTGGGTGGTCTCGTGGGCATGATGGGTCTGTAGGTTGGCCTCGTGGTGGGCCTGGGTGGTCTCGTGGGCATGATGGGTCTGTAGGTTGGCCTTGTGGTGGGCCTGGGTGGTCTCGTGGGCATGATGGGTCTGTAAGTTGGCCTCGTGGGGGGTCTGGGCGGTCTCGTGGGCATGATGGGGATGTAGGTAGGCATGGGTGTGTAGGGCGGCCTGGTGATCGGCGGAAGAGTGGGATAGTAAGTGGGCCAGGTGGTGGGCTTCGTGGTAGTGGGTACAAATGATGTCGGCCATGATGGCCAGCAGGGGTCGTAACAAGGGTCATAGTAATAGTTGTTGCACCAAGGCCACGAGCTGTAATCTCCATAATAGCCGCCATAATAGCCAAAGCATCTTTTCGTTCGGTTTTTGTGGCCGTCGTTGACCCTGAGAGCAGTGGAGTTGTGGACGGGCGAGGCGGCAGTCCACGGCACCAACACCAGGGCCAGGCACAGCACCTGAAGGGGACAACCAGCTATGAAAGGAAGTAATAGATTTATTGCATTGGGTCCCAAATTGGGATAAATTACAGCCCGGGGATAATATAACAGTTTTTCCAGGGTAATAACGGATGACAGGAAAAGGTGAATAATTCTGGAAATCAAGAAAACATTGCGGTACCTGGCATTGGGATTATGTTAACTTATTATTAGCATGTAAAGTTGTAAAGTAGATCTATTATGACCAGTAAAACGCTTAGAAGGTGATTGACGAGCGAAGCTGTCAGTAATGCAACATTGGAAGCACCACACACATCGAGAACTTGCCTAATATTCAAGTCACTCAAGCTCAAAACTTTGCGAAAGCCTAAAATCTGTGCTATATACCGTTAGTTAAGAAGTTTCATTCTGCGTTCAGTGGTATGTGTCCGCTCTTGTTGAGACAAAAAATAGTTTTTTTTTTAAATTGCAGAAAAATGACAAAATCCCATATTCGACATCCTTCTACTTTTAGAAAGTTACCCAGTAGAAGAGATGAAAGCTATATCATATGAAACTGACAGAGTTTTGCTATCATATGGTGTTAATTTCGTTACGATCGGCTCGTAGTTCCGGAGATATTAGCTTTACCGTCGGGCAGGGGCGGGCCGGGTCGGACCGGGCCGCTCAAAATGAAACAACGACCTCCATAGTAAACTTCGCTTTCCTCGTAATTAAGTAATAAAGTTAAACCGAATGATAATAAACATTAAAAATTGATTATACAGTATTAAAAGAGAAATATGTATCTAAGTGTGTGGCAAACCAAGAGTATTTTGACGGGTGTACTTCATGACAGTCACTCAACAATCCTGACCACATGTCCAGTGCGTATCACTCACTGCTTGAACCCACTTCAAGCATGCAACTCCATCCATCCTAGTGATTGATGATAATTATGTTTTTGTCATCTCTGGCAATAGTCCTTAGAGGTGTAAAATGTTCAAAGATAATGAACAAAAGAAAATATGTTTAGTGTATTAATTTAACCATACATATTGACGATATTTTGTGAACTGGGTAACACGCTTAATGTGGTATGTTAAATTGGGTAACAAGCTGGAAAAGACTGGGAACCACTGGTTTACTGGACAGTTTCATGGAGGCAGTGGCCACATCCTCCTCCTCCAGGCAGCGGCCCGGCCACGTGGAGTGTGTGCCTTGTTGAATGATAACATACCTCGTCTGTTACACATTACTTCCAGTTGTGGGTATTTTTTATTACATTTTTGGTTATTTCATAACTGATATGTTCGTTTTAAGGAAACCAAAGCCAAGCGTCTCTGCAGTTGTGTCCTTAATTAAGTCTACGCTTGCCACTTTCGTTCTTTCCGACTCCGTGAGCACCACCGCGACTCACCCTTACCGTCTTGGGCCATGATGTGAAGCACTCTTGATCTGCAGAAGGTGCTGAGGGACAGCGGGATAGGAGCAGATAACCTGAATGTGTCACTCGTGTTGGGAGGGACGCAGTATTTCACGTCACGGTGATGCAAGGAAGGCCTGCCTAGTGAGGCTTATAACGTGCAATGTAACACTAGCTATGTTTGTCACTGGAATCCACTGGCTTCTCGCCGTGACAAGGTACGTAGAGAGCATTCCTCCAGAGCATCGATTAGTGTGTGAATATAATAATGGAACCGGTGACAGACAAGCGTAATCTCAGAAAAGATGCTGTGTAATGCTTACGACGAAGGCCATGTCGAAGCGAAGCGCAGGAAGAAGTGTGTGCCTCTTCTTGCAGTCTGCTGCTGTTCTGTGAGACTGCTGATCTTCACTTACCGTGGTTTTCGGCTGCTCTCTAACCCTCCCTGCGCATGCGTCAAATTGACGTAGGGTTTGAGAAACATTATCATTTCCTGCTTGAGAATGTGTAGAAAGCAATGATATCTGTTTACAGTTTGTGTGACCAGCACCGTCACTTTCAAAGACTGTCACGTAAGCAGTCGGTGTCCAGCAAACAGACCTGGACGAAAGTTAGGTACCTTATGGAACTGTTTTGTCTTTGTTAGTTTGTAATTACGTAGACAATATGTACACACACACACACACACACACACACACACACACACACACACACACACACACACACACACACACACCTGAAGTTTCTGAAATTTCTGAAAGTTAATTGGGAGCTGCGTGGTCCCAGGACAAGGTGCTGCCTCATCTGGGTTGTGTTGTCGCCTCGGTGACTTTCAGATTGTGTAGCTGAGCATCTATTAATTTGTTTTCAGATGCAGTAAGGTTATGGTCCAAGCTTGATTGGTTGGTAACAGACTCAGATTTTGACTTCACTACCGACACCATTCATATTACGTAGATATCTTGTGAAGGAATTGTAGATTATGGGTCCCCACAACTAAAAATATGAGATGCCGAACGTTTGTTAGCCGGCCAGCGCTGAGATTCTTGATGGCACACACATGGTATCCAGATGAGGATGGTTCCCGGTAGTGATGCTGACACTTTCTAGATTCACATTTGGTACACGGTTATTAATATGTTTTTTGTGTATAGATTATGCTTTACGAGTCTTTCCTCAAGAGAATACAAGTGTAATTTCAGTCTCAATAGTTGCACCTGTTGCACACTATACCTCTCATGATCCTTGCTGATCTAGCGTGTTGCAATTGAAAAAAATGACTCAGGATCATCTATATGGTCTGTATCAGTTGGTGTGCTGAATACTCACGCGAACTGTCAAATAAAGATCACACACAATTTGTGCAACTGCACCGGTTAAGGCAATGACATCAGTTTTCAGTTACGATTGTGTCTTCACAAAAGAAGAAAAAAAAAATAAAAATAAATAAATAAAATAAATAGATAAATAAAAAATAATTATTTCAGCCAACTGCTGCTGTTGAGCATAGAATCCTTCAGTTCCTTCTTTATCCTTTCCAGGCCGGCTTTAAAGAGTTTTTTTTTTTCCTAATTTTTTAACATCCTCAGAACCGAATCACATTTTTTTTTTTTTTCATCATTCGCCGATCTTTAGGAATATAATCAGATATGGTGTTAAGTTGTCTTCTGGGATCGTGGCGTGTGCAAATGTTCATCCACTCTCAATATTTACCTCTTCATATAGAGTGCTACAGGATGGGAATCACTATCAAATGGGTACCCACACACCTAGCTTAGTTAGTTTTTAATAGTAGTTTACTTTGTCCAAGAACTAAGTAAATTCATTATATTGAAACCAAAATTTTGTCAGCCAGGTAATGATTCGTCAACTGTGAATTTCATTATCGAAGTTTTAGCAATGACCAGTCGATGGTGGTTAGCTTTCCATACTCGTGCACTACATCCTCACTATTTGTGGAGGAGAGGTCTAAAACATTTTCTTCCCGAACTGGTGGTGGCAGTAGTTCTTAGTAAACTGTACTGTTGATTTATTGTGTAATAATGGTGTAAGTGCCTCCACCATTGACCTTTTCGGCGTTCCAGTTTAGTGTTGGAGAATCAAAAGTCTCTGATGAAAATGATATTTGGCAAAGTATTTATTGTGTCCAGTTTGATTCTGATTTCTTTTCGTAATGAGATAAACAAGTCGCATGAACATTCTGGTGATTTGCACAACGTTATTACCACTAGTCATATGGTATTACACATAAGAGTTTTAGCCAGTATTGCCAGTGCTTCCACAAATGCTGAAAATGCATTTTGTACATAAGTGATTACTCTGTCCTTTGTTCTGATTAATTTTTAGTCGGTGTTGTAGGATAATATGTATCCATTTAGCTGAGTTTTAAGTTAAGATGCAATTTGGTAAGGTAAGATTACGTCGATGCAATCAGAATGGCATTTTTCTGCTAAAACATCAGGTTAAATTTTGTATTATTGTGTCGCGGTGAGTCCAGCAATGTTACCAGACAGTACCGCTAGGTAATGAAGCATTCTTCGTTCACTTCGAGGTATTGAACCAACCGTTTGAGTCATTAGCGAAGACCAGTTGTTATAGTGTGTGGTATTAGTAATGTCGTCTACCTACATGAGCTCTGTTTACTTTTTTTTTTTTTTAACCGTCAAGCCTGTACATACAAATGCATTTACTACACACACACACACACACACACACACACACACACACACACACCGAAGTGTATATTTTCCCGGTCGTCCACTAGTGTAGCACAGCTGTTCTTTGTTTATTCGTGTAAAGTTCCCACATTGCTGAGAGGGAATAACGTTCCCACACCAATGTCGGTGTCACCCGCCCTCCCCTCTGCTCGAATACCATCTAGTGTATTCACTAAAACTACAACATCGTAAGTAGTTCTATAATGATAATAATAATAATGATAATAATAATAATAATAATAATTATAATAATAATAATAATAATAATAATAATAATAATAATAATAATAATAATAATAATAATAATTGTTATTAATAATAATAATAATAATAATAATAATAATAATAATAATAATAATAATGATAATAATAATAATAGTAATAATAATAATAATATAATTATTATTATTATTTATTTATTTTTCATTACTATTTTTCTTTGCCTTCAGTGTTCCTCCTCCCAGGACAAACGGTACGTACATGTGCTGGTTGTGTCCTGCATACCTTCCTTCTTTCTTTTCCTTTCTTTATTTATTCACGTGTGTGTGTGTGTGTGTGTGTGTGTGTGTGTGTGTGTGTGTGTGCATTTCTACTGCTGCAGTATTACCACGCTGGGCGAAAGTGGCAGCTTGGCAGCCTGGCAGCTCAGTGAGATATTATGAGCTGCTAATGGGGAACAATAAATGCCAGAATTTTAAAAAATCTATTTATCTATTTTTTAAAATTTTTTTTTTATTGGAGGAAGGCCAAGTATAAGTTAAAGATATATGTGCGTGGTCCAAGGAATTAGTTTCTTTTTTTCTTTTTTGTGGGGGAGGGTGGGGGGTGTGTGGATAACCATTTGGATGAATTTCAATGGAGAAAAAGGTTTCGAGAAACTGGAATGGATGCCTCCACCAATATTTTATTTCACGTCAGTCAATGGTATCCGACTCCGTACGTATAGTCGCACTCGATGCCGCTCACTCCTCAGGTTGCCCTTCACGTAATAATCTCCAGCTATTTTTCATAATCTGTTCCTCTTCTTTTTTCCCTCTCTTTCTTCTTCATCTTAATTTTCCGCCATTTCTCTCTGGTTGCTGGCGATTTTCCCAGATCTCTCTCTCTCTCTCTCTCTCTCTCTCTCTCTCTCTCTCTCTCTCTCTCTCTCTCTCTCTCTCTATAACCATGAATTTGTATGATACTCTTTCATCTGTATCTGTGGGACCTGTGGGATCTGAGTCCACCCACAGAGTGAAGCCAGATTACTCAAGGTTTGAATAAAAACAAGCTACAATGGGAAGTGCTTCTCTCTGACTTTTATTTACTTTTCATTTCATTACCTTGGACAATGTGTTATTATAATTCTGCAATACGTAGTGTATATATTAATGCAGAGGAAAAAGGCACCTTCATATGAAGATTTGTATCTCAAATCTCAGGCAGCCTCTTCCGGCCCATCTCCTTATGACGTAAGTAAGGTCCTCATAGATGACTGTACACAGAGGCAGTGTCGTTGGGATCGTGTCCTTAGATCTGTCCAGACTCAAAGCATCATAAAATGAATATTTAGTCATGACAAATCCTTTGTTCTTTTGTTATGACTGGATTTATGATAAGGATTGTGTATTACCTTCTAAAGTATAGTTTTGCCTTATGACACTTGTGTACCATTTTTTTTTTTTTTTTAGCACAATAAGAGATGTACATATGCAGTCACCTAGATCAAACTTGTGAGCCAAACCCAAGCACTGCAGCCTCATAAAACAAATGTTACACAGTAGTCTGCCAGATACTCCCACACATGTGAGGGATGTGGCTGCTTTGTAGGAAGCATATCAACACGGATTTGCTTATGAATGCATCCCTGCATTTGAGAGGAAATGTTGATAGTCTCTCTCTCTCTCTCTCTCTCTCTCTCTCTCTCTCTCTCTCTCTCTCTCTCTCTCTCTCTCTCTCTCTCTCTCTCTCTCTCTCTCTCTCTCTCTCTCTCTCTCTCTCTCATGATGATAATGTTAGAAATCTTGGGAAAATAATCTTAGGAAAGACTTTTCTATTGATGGAAATTTGTGATTGTCAGAAATACATAGATGATAAGTTATGAATAATGATGCATAACATACCTTCATTATGTGCCTTTACAGGGCTCAAGTATGAAAGTCTTCTTCTGAGTTTTTTTTCACCCTCTGGTTACGACTATGGAGTCACTCTCAAACTAAATTTATCTGCTCCTCTAACTATTAAAAATTCTTTGACTCTTGAACTTCCAGAGTGGAGTACATCCTGACTCTCTTCCCTTTAGTAGAGATCTTCATTC
Source organism: Scylla paramamosain (assembly GCF_035594125.1). Taxonomy (NCBI): domain Eukaryota; kingdom Metazoa; phylum Arthropoda; class Malacostraca; order Decapoda; family Portunidae; genus Scylla; species Scylla paramamosain. Next base: position 6,623,985 of record NC_087153.1, read on the forward strand.
TTGGAGACTTCATTGTTCACCACCAGCTTTGGCTTTCCTCTCCCTTCCCTGGCCAATCTGGTGAACTACCCTTTAACTTTGCTATCCTCCATAACCTAGAACCTAGAGCAACTAGTGCAACACCCTACTTGTATTCCTGACCATCTGATGTATTTTTTTTCTTGCAGGGTCGGACGACTTGAGCCTCTCCCAGTCCCAGTTTTCATTGTTGTGGGTGATCTCTTCTGTGATGTTAATCCTTCTCGTGTGTTCCCCACACACAGTCTCCAGGTATTTTTTAGTCCTCTTAGAGTTGGCATATGAGTCCCTCCCTGTTTTTGTGGACATGGATGATCTCTTCTCTGGTGTTCATTCTTCTTGTGTCTTCTTCCACACACCATCCCCAGTTGTTCTTCAGTCTTCTCAGGGTATTTGTAGTCACAGATGACATCTTCACTGATGTTTATATCTTTTGTGTCTCTCTACACACCATCTCCAAGTATTTATTCTTCATTCTTACTGCTAGTCTCTTACCCCTCTACACCCAACTCTAACACTCTTCTAACAAACTAACATGGTCCTCACTCAACTCTCCTACTTTCAAATTAATATTTCTAACACCTCAAACCCTTGCTTCATGTTTGGCACACTCTACTAGTGTCCATTGCCTCACCTTCTGCAATATCTTGTCATTCAAGGTGGGCATGTTTTTATCATAACTAGGTCACTCTTTGAGCTGTGTGCTATTAGTAGAGTGGTGGGTCTGTCAGGTGAGTTAGTTGCATAAGAGTTCAGGGGGGTTGGGTGGCCTGCTCAGTTTATTGCAGTTTTTTGGGTGGAGAGAGGAGACACCTCTGTTGTAGAATGCCTCAGTAAGTATTATTTTTTTGCATTGTGTGGATAGTGTGGTGTTATCTGTGATGGTGCCATGAACCATTGTCTGGTGGAAGTTTTCATGGGCAGTTGTGATGGTTCTCAGTTGTAGTGTAGCTCTTAGTTCCTGTTGACTTAGTAGATAATTTCTTTAGGGGGCTCTTTGGAAGGTAATTTTGCTCTACAGGAAAGCAGTAGAGTGTAACAGTTGTAGGTTTGGCTCCATAATTAACATTTTTTTGTATAATTTAATGTTATTCAGCAGATGATGTTAATTGTAAACCCTTATAATTGATTCACTATTCTGTATAGGAGTGACTTGAATCTGATGACATGGCAAGCATGGCTTGGAATGTCCTGTCACTTCACTGTCAACAGTTGTCAGATCTGAGTCCTGTCACAAAAAAACTGGTGTGGGTACCTGCTGTCACTATGGCTTATATTATTCCTAAACAAATTCAGATTCCCATGTTCTTGCTATTTAATGTATATGGAATCTTCCTTATGAAAGCTCCTATGAAAAGCCTGATAACTTGCTCTGCACCATGTTATAAGTAGTAGAGATTGAATGGCAAAACATACAAACTTAGAGGCCACAGAATATTCTCCATATACTGTTGTATTTTTAGAGATGTAGCTGAAAGAAGTTCCACCAACCAAGGGAAGCAGGAATGGTATATTCAGGTTTGGGTCTTGACCAAGATGATTGGTTTGAGTTACTAGTTGCAGAGTGAAATGGTCTTGTCTTCTTTAATACTGTAAGTTCACCTGCTCAGAAAGCCTCAGCCATCATGGTGTTAGTTTTACTGAGAACCCTTATATATTTTTTTGGAAAAAACATTTGCATTGTTGTGGGCTCATGCAGACTGGAATGATCTGAACAATAAAGTAAATAGTTCACATGACATGCTGGCAATATGAAAGATAAGTGGTTAATAAAGATGCTTCATGATGCCACATGGTGGTGCTAAGCCAGCACATGGGGCTAAGCCAGACAGCACATGGTTAGAGTGTGAGTGTAGTCTGGAGAGAAAGGCTAATGGACATTTAGGTTTTTGGAGTAGTGCGCAGTTTCCTTCATTGAGGCAAGGTTCAAGGTACATCTGTTTTTTGTTTTTTTTATTTTATTTCCATTAATTTTCATACCTATTCATTTGTACTTTGTCTTTAAGAGGCCACAGCATATTCTTCATGACCAGAGGACTATTGTATTTTCAGTGTTGTAGCTGAAAGAAGTTCCAGCAGCTGATGGAGCAGGAGGAAGCAGGTTTGGTGTGTTTGGGTCTCAACCGAGATGACTGGTTTGAGTTCCTGGCTGTGGAATGACTTGGTCTTTTTTTTTTTTTAGTGCTATAATCCCCATGCTAAGATAGCCTCAGCCATCATGGTGTTAGTAATTTTACTGAAAACCCTTGTATATTTGGGAAAAAAGCACTTGTATTACTATGGGCTCATGTAGTCTTGTTTGTGAAATAAAGGACAGTGTTGGCTAATAATTCACATGAGCCCATGCTGGCAAATGAAAAAGGATAAGATGAGGGATTTCAAGCAGATACTAAATGATGACACATGGGCTAGGTAGGGTGTGAACATGTGGAGAGATGCAGTGTGCATTGGATATGGATATGTTGGCTATCTTTTTTGTTTCTGGATATGTTTCTTTTTTTTATTTTATTGATTTTTTTTTGGATATGTTGGGTTTTTGTTTTAAGTGTGGATGTAGAAGTTGGAGAAATAGGACATGAAGGATATAAATATGCTTTATTATACCTCAAAGACTTTGGAGAATGGCAGACTGCTTCATAACCCAGAGGAAGACATTGCTTGGCAATCTTTATCACCACCACCACTACCACCCAGAATGGAAGTCTGGAAAGAAAACAAAGATTATGAGGGAAGCACCTTAACTCTGCAGGGCTGGTGTGTTTGAGGCAAGTGAAATTTGGTTTAATGAATATTCCAAGTACATAAATACATAGAGTATTCATCGCCATTTCCATCACTTACAGTAGGCTAATTAATTGTTGTAAGTCACCCAATGATCAGGAGAGTGGAGTATTGCTAAGTGATAACAGGTGAGCTGCTTATCACTGTTTCACACATCCCACAAGAACATGAAGGAAGCTGCAGAAGCCATCAGGCCTACACATGGCAGTTCTTGTATAAAACCTACACATTATCACCTATCATCCCCATCCATAGATTTGTTAAACCTTTTTAAAGATCTCTGATTACTGTGAACTAATAACCTGATTACTGTTTCATTCATTTACCACTGTATTTGCAAGAATGCTGCCACTATACTCAACTTAATGGGCAGAGAGGGCACTGGGGATCTCCTGTGTATTTTTAGCCTGACAATGAGATAAGACATGAGTTTTGCTTATATTATACCCCTTCAAGGAAGATTGCAGAAATTTCCACTTGTATCATGCACATATATCTATATGTTATTGGTTTGTGTTGTGACTTATATAAATTGTAAAGTTATATTAAGGGGTAATTTAGGTTAATTTAGTACAAACTAAGGATTAGTTATTGCTATAAATAAACTGAATAGTAGATGAGTGCTGATTGTAAATAGCTTTTGTTTCTGACATGATGAGCTGGAAAGCCATGAGGCAGCAAGTCTGCCTGGCTCAGTAGCAGTCACCAGCTGCCAGCCACCATAACAAGTCCTTTTAAGGTGTATCTTCACCACTCTACCGCTTACCAGTTATTAAATTCACAATAAATATTAAGAAGGACAGTGCCTCTCAGTTACACTGTGGCATTTAGCTACAGGTAAAGTTCTTAGCCTATTTTGGACAGTGTAATATTATTTGCTATAAAAAAAAAAGTGGTAAAAAAAAATGCAGTAAATTTTTGCAAGTTGATAATACCAAACTTGGCTGTAAATTTCTGTTTATGAATGGGATAAATGTTGCTCATTACACCTGTTTCTGTAGTGGTGTAATAACTACTTTCATGCTGCTAACTTGTAGAATAATTTGGAGTATTTTCTGTAAAATTACTGCACATCCCTACTAATGTAGCTTAACCAGACTTAACCAAATAGCATTAGCATTTCCATCTGAGGGCTAGGTTAGGTTAAGAGGATTATTATGGATTATTAATTTTTACCTTGCTGCTGTTTCCTTATGCTAAAACTAGTATGTAAGTAGTGAAGAAATGTGTTAAAACCAGTATAGAAGTAGCAAAGAAATGTGTAAACCCTTAATTTTGTCTTTCCAATAACTTCCATGCCCAACACCTGTCACGTACTGTAGCTGACATGTCATTGGGCTAGCTTGTCCCCTGAGATGTGTGTATTGTGAAGGGCAGGGACATGTGTTTTTTTAAAAGGTGATAGTTTATTTTCAGTGCAAACCTCAGAAATAAGTGTTTTCTTTACATTTGTTACTATGACTCCAAATGTAAGAAAACTGTTTTCTAGGGTTTTGCACAGAAAAAAAAAAAACTATCTCCTTTTGAAAAAGCATAATATTTTGAGTAGAAAAGAGTGAGTAGGTGTGGGGTAGGGAATGGTCTCATTATGAAGGGGTAGGGGTGAACCAGTGTGTGCTGTAGGTTCTTGCTGTGGTCTCAGGATTTTTGTAGGTGTAGGGTAGGGAACAGTCTCATTATGAAGGGGCAGTAGTGAACCGGTGTGTGCTGTGGGGCCTTGCTGTGGTTGCAGGATTGGAATAAGTGTTTGGTAGGGAACCAAACCAAAACCAAACCAAACCAAACCAATCCTAATCTAACCAAACTAATTTATTTTTGTTATTTCCTATTATTTTTTTGTGTTCCCACTGGTCTACTTGCTCTGTTCTCCACACCCCATCCCCAGCCCTAACTTAGCATAACCTAACCCGACCTCCATAGGTTCAGACCTCTCAAGAGATCTGCCCAAGTTGGAGTTGTGGTGGAGGGGCAGCTACTGATGGGCAAGCTTGGGGATCTACTGGAGGAGTGGGAAAAGCCTGGAGGGAGTGGTGGAGGTGGAGTACTTGGAGAAGCTCCCTCCATCCACCCTCAAGGATTCCCTCCACCTTGATGACTGGATGCCTGCTGTACAGGCCAATGACCACTGGTGAGAAAGGGAGGGAGGGAAGAGGGTATGGCTGAGGGAGAGAGGGAGACTGGCTAAGGGGAGAGAGAGAGATAAGGAAAGTAAGAGGAAGAGAGAGGGGGAAGCTGACTAGTGGTGAGAGTGAGAGAGAGAGAGAGAGAGAGAGAGAGAGAGAGAGAGAGAGAGAGAGAGAGAGAGAGAGAGAGAGAGAGAGAGAGAGAGAGAGAGAGAGAGAGAGAGAGATCCTGCCAAACACATATTCACCCTAAATACCATTCTCTCACCCTAAATGCACCCAGCTAACAAATTTCCACCTTAGATAACAATAATTCACCCTAACTGACATTCCTTCACCCTAATCCAACCTCCTCTCACCCTAAACACATCTTAATGAGCAAATTTCTACCTTTGAGAACAATATTTCATCCTTACTGACTCATTCACCCTAACCCGACCCCCTCTCACCCTACCTCCCCCTCACAGGCTGCTGACAGGGTGTGACATCACTACCCTACATGTGTGGTCCATGCAGGGGCTGGCAGAGAGGCAGGGTGACAGGGCCCACCACCTTACCATCCCTGCCCACCGTGCCCCTGTCAAGGCTGTCACCTGGGTACGTGCTGAGGCCCTCCTGGTGTCATTCATCAGAGAGAGAGAGAGAGAGAGAGAGAGAGAGAGAGAGAGAGAGAGAGAGAGAGAGAGAGAGAGAGAGAGAGAGAGAGAGAGAGAGAGAGAGAGAGAGACGACTACTACTACTACTACTATTCCTCAAATTGTTGGTGCTGAGTCAATAGGAAGTTTTGAAAGATGAGACAAATGTGTGGATGGGTATGACAGGTGGAAAGAGGCAGGCATTTTTTCATATAATGACTGCACCGCGTAGGCCTGATGGCTTCTTGCACCAACCCTTGTGTTTTGATGTTCTGTACCACTTCACCACAACACCCCAAGACCTACCACCTTCTATCACATCACAGCTGCCCCTACTATACCAAAAGACAAAAAAACACACCAAATATTCATTGACTGCCTCTCTCACACCAAGAAATGAAAAACACCCAAAATACTCACCCATCATTGCTTCTACCACCTCTACCACACCTGTATTGCACCACAGCATGTCCAAAGATCAAACAATGATGATGTGGGTGTGGCAAAGTGACACCAACACCATGAGCAAGTGTCATGGCCACAGCCAGAGCATGGAGTGTGCAGCCAGGGATGAGAGGAAGGAACACTGCCACAGGGTCCTGGAACAACCTCTCAAGATTTGGACTACAGGTAAGAGTGTGGGAGTGTGGGAGAAGGAGGGGGAGTTAGTGATGGTATGGATGATAATTATAATTTGTGTGTGAGAGAGAGAGAGAGAGAGAGAGAGAGAGAGAGAGAGAGAGAGAGAGAGAGAGAGAGAGAGAGAGAGAGAGAGAGAGAGAGAGAGAGAGAGAGAGAGAGTAATTGAAACTCCCTATGTCTAGCTGGGCTTTAATCCTTGACACTTGATTAGCTGACATGGGTTACTTGTTTCTGTAACATTATTTTCTTATAAACATAAATAGTATACAAATATAATGATAGAATATATATATGCACTAAAATCACATGTAAATCTATCAAAGTTACTGCGTATTACAAGATGGCATCTGTATAAAGAAAATTATGGAAACTCAGCAAATTCCACAAGTGGTGGGTGCATCACTTACCAAGATTGTAACCTTTCCTAGTCCTTATGAGCACCTCCTGGACTTTCTAGGCACCTTGAAGCAGGCACCAACCTTACATCAATACACAGAGGCAGCCATTGCCCATGTCATTATCTTGTTCAGTGAAAATCCAGATTAAATAAAGCAGCAGAGCATGAGTGCCCTTCAAACACTGCCCCTCCTCCTTGGCTACATGAACTTATGGCACAGCACACATTACACATCCCAAATCCACAAATATTCTTCCCTTTCCAATAATATGCAGCAGTTAGTCTCATATTATACTAAAGTAATATAAGATAAGTATAAACATATAAAGCTAAACTATAAGCTATAATAATTGTAATTGGCAAAGCTGCCACATAGCACCAGTTCAAGTGCCAAATTTAAAATGTGCCTGATGGTGCTTACACCCTCCCCTCTGAATCCTCTTAGTGATTCAAAACATGAGGTAGATCCTTACTACATGCAACATAACTGAGGTAAATGAGTATATAAATGATACAAAGTGGAAATAAAATATTATCAGAGTATGAGGTACAATAATACTGACTTACATCCTAGGGTACATTCTTACATCTAAATACTGTCACCTTCACACATGAAAATAAATCTTGACACTGGTCTATCCAGAAGAGAGTTTCCACACTTGAGAGTTACACTACAGGTAAGCCAGTCCTGACTTATTTTAACTTGCTTGACATGACTTAGAGGACAGTGACATCATGGGGAATTGTCATCCACCAACAACACTTTATATGCCAACAACCTTTATATGCCATTTCTGCCTTTCCTGCAAAGTCAACAAATAAGCTTGTTTCTGTCTCTTCCACAACAAATCAGTTAAATACTGAATGTGCCACCACCTTTTTTTTTTACAGTACATGTCCTTTGAAGTAATTTCATCCACTGCATAAGGTCCCCTTCTGAGTGTGAGAAGATAGTTAGGCATTAGTAGGTTTGCACCATTACAATCATCAGAAATCCTGGATATGGAGCAGCTATTGATAACCATTTCTTCTTCACACATCACCATGTTCAAATCTTTATCATCAAGGATTTGTTCTTTCATAACTTCATTCATTACTTTTCATATGGTTCTAATCTGTCTTTCCCAGACACCACCAAAGTGAGATGCATGTGAGGGACTAAAATTTCAATGAACGTTTTGCAGTAAGAGTGTACCATGTATGTGAGACTGATTCCACTCCTTTATGGCTTCTTTTAACTCTTTCTCAGCTCCTACAAAGTTAGTACCTGTCACAATGTATGAATTTAACTTGTCCTCTCCTACCTATAAATCTTCCAAGAGTATTAATGGAAGAATCTTTAGACTTGGATTCAGCTATTTCAGTGTGTACAGCTATCACTGGGAGGCATGTGAAAAGTACACCATAGTGCTTAATTTCTGATTGTCCTCTCTTGGTGCAGAATGGTCCAAAACAGTCTACACCTGTGATAGTAAATGGTGGTTCACCTGAGCGCACTTTGCCATTAGGAAGGTTGGACATTTTTTGCTGCATGACAGGTGCCTGATGCCTGTGACATTTAACACACTCTCCAATCACCTTATGTACTCTTGTAGTACCTTTGATAATCCAATACCTTTCCCTTAGTGAGCACAAGATATGTTCATGTCCTTGGTGTCCAACATTCTCATGACATTCTGATGATTCTATCAGTTACATGATGTTTATTTGAGAGGATCACTGGGTACTTATTATCAAAACTAAGAGAAGCATTTGCAAGTCTACCTCTTACTCTTAGTAAGTCATCATGCAAGAATGGTTTCAGTTTGATAGTTGAACTCTTCCTTTTCACACATGAAATGAAGGCATATACATATATATATACAATAATAATAGTAGTAATGATGATACAAGTGATATACAAGGGATACACTAGGCTGGACAGTGGAAGCGAGGGTGACTGGGTTTGCCACAGAAGTAACAAGCAGACTTACTTGTTAACTTGGATGCTGCCAGATATGCCAGATACGAAAGCATCATGTACAGCTCTTGGATGTAGGTGTCTGCACTCACAGCTTGGAACTCATGGTCCTTGCATGCTCAAGGCATGCTGAAATTGGTCAACTGTTTTAGTAGTAGTCTAGTTTCTAGTAGCAAATAGATGTCTTGCAAAGATGATGTTAGTAGGCTTCACATAGACAATCTTGAGCATAGTGATTGCTTCATTGTGCATCTTGCAGTCAGAGATGTGAGAGAAGACAGATGGTGACATGTGGTTTGCAAGTAGATTTAGCTTGTCTGGTGCCAGTTCGCCATGTATGGAATCCAGGAAGTTGAAGATGAGAAACCAGTGATTTCATTCTGCAGGTGTAGAGTCCGGGGATCCATTAAAGCGATCAGGATGGAGTAGTCCTGATCAGTTTGCTTCAATCTCTAGCTAAGTAAACTGTAGTGCAGAATACAGAAACAGCCTTCATCGTCTTAAGGCTTTACTTAGCAAGAGACCTGACCACTGTGATCCATGATGGCAATCTAACAGTTCCCTTAGAAATCCCCATACTTAACCTCAGATTAATGGTTTAAGACATCACCTTGACCCATGATGGCAATCTAACATAGTTCCCTTAGAAATCCCTGTACATAACTTTGGATCAATGGTTTGAGGCATTGAACCCACACGATACGAAATGATACAAAAATTCCAGCTCGAAGCATTTATGAGACCTGCTTCACCACAGTTCTTAAGGGTAAAAGAAAGAAAGAAATAGAAGGAAGCAGCAAAGAGAGGAAGTGAGAGAAAGACAGAAAATGCCTGATATGTGATAAATGCCTACCTGCACTCTTCAATATACTTTAAAACCCCACCCAGTCTTCTCATTATAATTTTGCCAACTTCCCTTTGTTCCCTCATGTTGAGTTTGATACACAATATAATAGAAGAGTTTCCCTCCCTGATAATCTAGTCAGTTTTCAGCTAGCCCCTCTTGATCCGTGAATAGTAATTTTTAGAATTTAGCTTAATTTTGAAGCAAGATTGTGTGCTGTGCGTGTGAGGGCCCAAAGGGGGGGTGGTGAGTGTGTGGCTGGCTGCTTTCCCCTCTTCGTCTTCTCCCTGCTCTTTCACCCTCCCCTTTCAACCTGAGTCACTGCCAGCTGTCTGAGAGACTGGGCAGAGTCTCTTTCCCAAGTTGAACCCAGGGGATTGGAAAAAGTAGACATGTTGGTGCAAAGAAGATTTAAAGCCTGCAGAAGTCCTGTGGGGGGGAGATTATACATATTAGGAGAGCTGCTTATAATAGTAGTTACCAAGTGTGGAGACTGTAAGGCCCTTGTAGGAGGTACTTCCGCTGAAACCTGTGGAAGTTTATTGATTACTTGGAAATACTTTGCTCTACCAACTCCACTCAGAGTCTTGTTGGCCATCTTGAGAGAGATTCTTTGACTATCTTGGGGCTTGTTTGCTGTTGTGTACTTGTCTCGTCAGTGTTTTGTGTCGTTAAATGCGACTGGTGTTCAGAGCTTACTGTTGGGAGCTTTGAAACCAGAGGATATTGTGATACTCTGCTGGTTGGCAGCTGTCTCCTATCTCTGGGCTTTACTATATACAGGTGGTATTTGCTCATCCTCTGGGAGACTGTAAATAGACCACTTGCCAGTAAGAGGATATAATTTTCTGTGAGAGTGGGTGGTTTGTCTCGAGTGGGCAGTAGGTCACAGAATATTATAAGCCACATACTTGTGTGCCTTTCTTCCAAGCTGTGCCCCCTAGCATGTGGTTTGTGATTCTTTCTCAGCAAGTTGGGGTTTGTTTGGCATTTATTATACTCCCTTCTCGGTTGGTGGATTTAACTGTGTGGTAATCTTGGTTGTGATAGCTTGGGGCGACCAGCAGGTGTCAGGATTTGTTGTGTTTATGCCTGCATTAGGGTAGAAGAAGCTAGTCTAGGGAAAGATGACCCAAGTGTAGTGGCAACAGTGAAGGGGGCTGAACCTGGGTCATAACAATATATATATATATATATATATATATATATATATATATATATATATATATATATATATATATATATATATATATATATATATATATATATATATATATATATATATATATATATATATATATATATATATATATATATATATATATATATATATATATATATATATATATATACACACACACACACACACACACACACACACACACACACACACACAGAAACACACATACACATATGTAGTAGTACCTTGACTTAGGAGTTTAATTTGTTCTGTGACACACCTCGTAACTTAATTTCCTCATATGTCAAATCAGTTTTCACCATTGAAATTAATTGAAATGTCATTAATCCGTTCCAGCCCCAGAAACACCGACCCATTTTTTTTGTTACATGTTTTTGAATGCAGTGAACTGTCGGTATAACGAACCTCTGTTTACCGAATTTCGGGTATAACGACCCCTTTAAGGCTATTGAACCCTCATTTTATTTTATGAAACTTTACAAATTATGGAATATTTGAAAATTATCGAATGATTGCTTAATTTACGAATATCCTAAGTCTTAAGACACGGGAGCTTTGGCTGACACACAGTCAACTAAATGTTTGAGAAGTGAATTGTGGCTGTGTGACAGCTAGTGAGTGACCTTGACAATGGCCATGACGGAATGCTCTCTCTCTCTCTCTCTCTCTCTCTCTCTCTCTCTCTCTCTCTCTCTCTCTCTCTCTTCTTCTTCTTCTTCTTCTTCTTCTTCTTCTTCTTCTTCTTCTGTACTTCTTATTTTCTGTAGTTTTGAATTCAGGTAAAATACATATTAATTCGTCAATAAACCACCGCTCGCGCTCGTGTGTGTGTGTGTGTGATCTTGAGGATGGGTGGTGTTATACTTAGTATAGCATATATAGTGTATATCTAGTATACACTTACCTGTTTATTAGTATGTGATGTGATGGAGGGGAAGCTAAATGAGGGCTGAGAAATTGGTTAGGTGAGATGAGTGGAGCGGAGAGTGGTGCAAAGGAAAGACTTTCGACTTCTAGAGTGTTCCTGTATTACTTTACGTTTTATTCTGATGGCTGTAATTTTTTTTTGTATGTTCGTGTGTGTTTGATGTGTATGACATGTGAATTTATCATCCGCTTTTAATTGTCACAGTGTTATGTTTTGGGAGTGACGAAATTCAGAATGGTGTTGTATATGGCATGTCTTTCATGTAGCAGTCAGTACGAGTGTGTGAATATCTGATAGCTCTCTGTCTTGCTGTGTATTGTTATGTGATTGCTGTGACTTCGATGTGTACTCGTTTTATTTTTAATTTTGCGTTCGTCTTATTTTTTCTCGTTTTGCATCATATTGTGTTTGTGTTCCGTGTTTTGATGCCTTGCATATCTCACTCTCTTATGGTGGAATAGATAGAAAGGCAGGATCGCTAGTGAGTTTCTTATTCCGAGGTGTGTCTGAAGCTTCCTGGGTGAGTGTGGCCATCCTTACCTTTCTACCAGTATACGAGAAAAATAAGACTTCTTAATTCTTGCTCACCATTTCCTTCAGAGGACGGTATTATTTGATTCCTTGTGTTAAAGATTGTTTTTATGCACATATGGAAATAAGAACTGATTGATGAAAGGATTAGGATAGTAAACAGGGCTATCTTAGGTTCACTGTTGCCATCTCCCCAAAAAAGTGTTAAAGAATAATTGTGAAAAAAAAAAAAAAAATCACAACTACGTAAGGCAGCACGGTTCTCAGAAATAATCCTTCCTGGAAGTCAGTGAAATAACGCAAAATTTCTTATATTTCCTGGCACGTTGTCCTTATTACATAACTGAGGAGCACGGGCCAGCGCTCCTTTAGTTTGGCCCACTTCCCCCCAAGCGGCTTATTGTTATGAACGTGAAGGTGGTGTTGATGTCTTGTCATTCCTTTGTCTGTGTTAAGGACCTTTTTTTGCTACGGGCACGTGCTCAGGAGATGGTGTGTGTGTGTGTGTGTAGCTCTCCCCAAGAGATTTGCATACATTTTTTTTCTCTGCCGGTATGAAACCCTAGGCCGCCCCCCACCCCAAGCACGGCACTGCAGTCCTTTGATGGGCGCACAGGAGGAAAGACAAACAGGTGAATTATCGTGAATCTCTACACACACGTTCATCATCCCTACACTTCCATCCATAAATCCTTATCTAATAACTCCTGCAAATAATTGTTTTCACATAAACATTGACATTTTTTCTGTGAATTTGCCCTTTCTTTTAGCTGTAACAGTTCAGGCAAGAATGATACTTATTTTTACGTTACTCGTGGCTCTTAATGCTGGTGTTTTTTTGTGCGTCGGGATGCAGTTATGATATCGACTGGAACATAGTGTCGGTAGTTGGTTAAGTACATACACAAAGCATGCAAGAACCAGTGTAGCACCAGCGAGAGAGATCAGTATGTGAGGGCGGCAGGTGTGTTCGGCTTGTGATCAACACTTACAGAAGAGACTTGATGAGGTGGTGTAGGTTTCTTCATCTTCATTCCAGAGTGACAAGGTGTGCGTGCTTGCTTCATACTTCAACACACACACACACACACACACACACACACACACACACACACACACACACACTGAAATAGATGATGAATAAGTAAATAAATATATTACTTGAGTAGATAAACCAAAATTGGTAAAAAGAAAAACACGCCACATCGCCGTCAAGTTTAGTATATATATATATATATATATATATATATATATATATATATATATATATATATATATATATATATATATATATATATATATATATATATATATATATATATATATATAACCTAACCTAACCTAATGCTACTTATACATATAAATGTTTTTCCCGGCACTACACCAGTTTCACTTTTAGTCTAACCTAGTTAGGTTAGGTTAGGTTAGGTTAGGTTAGATGGGGATGTTATGTTTG
>NC_087153.1:6642500-6677500 GCF_035594125.1 Scylla paramamosain
CACCCCTCCCCCCACACAGCTACACCCGTCAGACACCTACCCCAGTCCTCAGTCCCCACCCCTCCCCCATCACAGCCACCATCCTGGGTAGTAATGAGGTAATCTTGACACCATCAGAAAGGTAATGGCCCTTGGCTTCATATTCTTGCCTCATTTAAACTGGTATGCTATTTCCATTAAGTATAATTTGCCTGCTGCCAATACGTGTGTGTGTGTGTGTGTGTGTGTGTGTGGCGTTTGTTACTGTCTAAGTTGAGAAATGTAAGCGCGATTCAGGAAGCTTGCAGTTTTTTTTTTTTTTTTTGTTATCTTTCCTCCAGTTTTCTCTCGTTAGTCATTCATCAGCAGTGTATTTTCCTGTGAGCGCAACATTCCAGGGTACTCAGGCTGATTGGTGTTGGATTACAGGGGGGAGAGGGAGGGGGGGATGGGGTGTTTGTAAGTGGAGGAAGTAAGAACTGAGGCTGTGTGTTTTGGGTGATGTGGTTTCTTCCTCTTCCTCCTCCTCCTCCTCCTCCTCCTCCTCCTCCTCCTCCTCCTCCTCCTCCTCCTCCTCCTCCTCCTCCTCCATGAAATACTGTAGCCTCACTTCTCGAAGGATGAATTGGGACTGTAGGCAGCGAGAGTAACAACGTTTATCAGCTCAGAAATAGCTCAGTAATGTAATAGGAGGAAGAGGAGGTGAGTAAAGACAAAAGCTGGAGGAGAAAGAGAATATATAGGACAGAAAATATGAAAATAGCTATGGAAATCTGTGGGTCTGTTACAAGAGTATCTGTTAATCATGTGCTATTAGTAGAAAAAACATGTTTGGGAGAACAGGTAAGGAACGGATAAAGTTCTCTCTTTTCCAATCTTTTCCAGTATCTTTATATATAGCGGCGTATGTAACGATTTCACACATGTTAAGAGTTTTGACAGGAACCCCAAAAACCTGCTTAAGGATTGCTCACCTTTACCCGGCACTGCCCTGGCTGCCTTGAAGGGGAGATTTAGAAGCGTGCTGATGCAGAAACCACCAAGTTTGCTATGAGGATGCATTAAACTCATCGCTCTTAGGAAAAAAAAATATATTTGTACTTCAATATATAGACAGTCCAGCACCCGTCAAATTTATGTTAATGGCTTTCACTCCTTAATATCTTGGCTGACGCCCTGCGAATGCAATAATTCTGCTTATTTACGAGTAAGATTCTCGTCTTTAACATAAGGAGACACTGAATATTTCCAGTATTGATTCACAAGATTCACAACAGCCTCGTATTTTCTCTCTTTGGTGTTCATGCCAGTATTTCCATTATCTATTTCTATTATAACATTTTAATAATTCCATTTAACTTACCTGAGGCCCTCATCGTCCATAAAAGTCACTTTCGGAATAGTCACAACGTCGACGGAAGGCCTTTCTAGTTCAGGCAAACACGGGCTATCATTTCGTGTTCCTATACATGTAGTACTCACACGGGCATTCCCGATAAATGCTCCTCCTAAGGCACTTCATTCAACTTGTATTAGGTCCTTATCTTCCACGACATTAACACTTCAAGGGATATGAAGTCCTAGATGGGTGAATTCCCAGAGGCCAACGCCATGCTTGTCCGGGTCATGTCGATGTGCTTCAGACCAAATCAGCTCCGAGCACTTGCCTTGTGGGGCGAGACGATGCGGCCTCCTTTGCCCTCATCCTGCCATTTGTCCCGCATGAGTGGTTTCTAGGGAAGACGGAGCAAGATTCAGGATGACGTTTTGGCTGGCGAGAGCGCTCCTGCTTTACTTGAACGTTGCGTGAAGGGCGGTCAGGAGCCCCAGGAGAAACAGGATGGTACCGAGGGAGGAGTTGGTGTAGGCGCTCTGCCCTCCGTGTTGCATCGCTGCCTGGTGCTCGCCTGTTGGAAGGGACGAACTAATAGGTTAAGTAGTACACCAAATGAAGCAGTCATTGGTGAACGAATGATGCGCAATACTTTGGTTAGTGATTATGTAGGAGGAAGAGGAGCAGGGAGTATAATTTTGGACGGGAGTTCAGGACATTATGCGTCATAAATATTACATGAAGTTAAGTGAGTCCGATTTATATGTTATCCAGCTATATTACAATGTATAAAGCTTAACGTGTTCCACTCTTAGTGTGTGTGTGTGTGTGTGTGTGTGTGTGTGTGTGTGTGTGTGTGTGTGTGTGTGTGTGTGATTGTTACGAGGGGGAAAAAAGCGGAAGAAGTTTATTATTGAGAGAGAGAGAGAGAGAGAGAGAGAGAGAGAGAGAGAGAGAGAGAGAGAGAGAGAGAGAGAGAGAGAGAGAGAGAGAGAGAGAGAGAGAGAGAGAGAGATTGACAAATACTTTTGAGAACTCATCATTACCGGAGATACTAAAAAAAGAAAATAAATAAATAAATAAATAAATAAATAGATAAATAAATAAGTAAATAAATAAATAAATAAATAAATATATATATATATATATATATATATATATATATATATATATATATATATATATATATATATATATATATATATATATATATATATATATATATATATATATATATATATATATATATATATATATATATATATATATATATATTGTGGAACTTTTGTACTATTAGACCACACATTACACCACACCACACCGCACAAAACAATACCATACTAAACATCACCATCGCTGCAAAACTCAGACATCACCATACCATACCACTTCAAACAGCAACCACTACCACCACCACTCACCATACAACACGTGTACTGTGATGTTAGCGGAGTCTGCATTGGAGGGGTTGCAATCGTAGCGGCCGGAGTCAGAGGGCCGCGCCTTTTGGATGAGCAAGGAGCTGGTAGTGAGGTCCCCTTTCTCCAGAATGACGGTCACTCCTCCGCGGCTTGAGTCGTAACTGATTATCTGAAAGTGTGCAGGGAGTGGCCAGCCGGGGTAGGGGTTGGTTGTGGGAAACAGTGGTGGAGGGGGCGAGGGGGATGAGTAAAGAAAACGTGCGTGCGTGGCCGGCGTTTGAGAAGTGAATGTTTATGTTGGCACAAGTAAATGCATGACTGATTGTGCAAAGGAAAACAGTGAAATTGTGATCATTACACGAGTCTTGGTGTTTGGCATCACGTTTGTATGATAATGTCTAAGTAGAAAAGATTAAGTGGAAATATAGAAAAAAAAAATATTGTATTAATAAAGAGAAACAAAGTCTATAATGCTCGGTAAGAGAGGGATGGAGGGGAGAGAAGCTGTATTTGCACGGACGGGAACTTAGTGGCAACAGATGAGAGGGAGGAGAGAGGGA
Organism: Scylla paramamosain; assembly: GCF_035594125.1. Classification (NCBI taxonomy): domain Eukaryota; kingdom Metazoa; phylum Arthropoda; class Malacostraca; order Decapoda; family Portunidae; genus Scylla; species Scylla paramamosain. The sequence goes on from NC_087153.1 coordinate 6,645,794, forward strand.
GAGCAGTGTGGCAGGTGCAGGGAGAAGTGTGGCCAGCAGGGATGAGAGGACGAGGAGTGAGGGGTGAGCCTGTACCTTGTTGTTGTGGTTCCAGTAGACGAAGTCTGGCGGCTCCGGGCTGTACTCCACCAGGCAGGTCAGGTTGATGGTGGAGCCTGTGTTGATGTGCATGTCGGGGCCTCCCAGGATGTGCGTGTGCGGCTCTGCGGGGAAAGGCACGAGGGAGAGGTGTAGGTGGTGAGTTGTCGTTCGGTACTCTTGCTGTCAGGTGAGGCTATGTTGTAAATAATTCTTATCTGTAGTTGCTGTGTTGCAAAACACTATCGTGTATCCAATCTGTATCGATTTAGCTATATTTATCTTTAGTATACTGTACATATCTATAGTGATTTTTTTTTATTTTATCGTGGTCGTGTTTTATATATATATATATATATATATATATATATATATATATATATATATATATATATATATATATATATATATATATATATATATATATATATAATTTTTTTTTCTTTTTTCTTTTTTCTTTTTTTCTTTTTGTGGCATTTGTTACTTCCAGTACCTTACTGGGATGATGTCACAAGGATAGTGATATTATGCAGGTAGTCTTGAACCATCCAGGTAATAGTTATGGCAAGAATGGACAAACGCTGGTGGGACTTGGTGGGGTCCTGGACCTCCCGTCGTCATCTCAGCTCAGTAAACAAATCAATAGTTCACTGGTAGGTAGGTATTCTTTACGCGTGAGGGTCGCTTCACACTTTGCCGCTTTGTCCGGCTGGTGATGTGTCAGTCACGTGTAAGTGTGGTGGTGTGAACCACTACCAACCTGACAGTCCAGCCTGGCAATGCCAACTGTGACCACTCCACAGACCCCTTCAGTCCCTTCATTGAGCTGTACCCTCCGCAGCAGGAAGGGACGAGCTGCTGTGGGGGGTCGCAGGCAGGGGATTACAGTAACATTTACCATTTTTTACATTATATTTCAGAACTGTACATTATCGTCGCAGGGTGCTTCTACATTATAAACTCCTAATTTTTAGCAGAATGACGTAAAAAAGTCATATGGTGTAAAGCTATAACACTTAAAAACAATTTATTAGAGTAAACTGATTTGTTGTTCAAGTTTGTATATGTTATCCAGGAGAGTTAGGTTTGGTGAACGAGAGTTGCCGGGGTGATGTCTGAGGCAGTCTCAGTGAGCCAGGGTTGATTTATAAGGGGCGCTCTTCTTGTTTCATGTTGACACGGTTGTTTTCAAAGTGATAAATTCTAGTGCTCAAATTTTCCGTGTGAAGTGTTTATTTAAATTTTATTGTTTAAACAGTGTGTGTGTGTGTGTGTGTGTGTGTGTGTGTGTGTGTGTGTGTGTGTGTGTGTGTGTGTGTGTGTGTGTGTGTGTGTGTGTGAAATACTAAATTTTGGCTTGGTCTGGATGTACGAAATATAGTGTAATCCCTATCACAGAGAAGGGGTGTGGATTGAGATTACACTCCGGCAGTCTTATTCTTGCAAAATAAATTCAGCGATACGCGATAAATAGATGCCTGGGGAAGACTCCGGCCTGAGTCCGCGACATGTTTACAACCGCGTTTGTAGCTGGCCGTCGCTGCCAGCAGGTGTTTATATTTACCAGAAAATTCTGGTGTAAAACTTTACCTTAAATGATAGGCTGTCGCTTAGCAGACAGGTAAGCAGGTGCACGTCCTCGTCACCTGGAGGCAGGCCTTGTTTGCCGTGCACTATCAGGCTGGGATACCTGCTGCTATTGGTGTTTCTACTGATACTGAACCTCGCTCCGTTCACACACACGCACACACACACACACAAAAAAAAAAAAAAAAAAAATTGCGTGTTTGACGCATAAACTACTACCGTGATGTGATCCTGCCTTTTCCTGTTCCCTTGTTTCAGAGACAAACACTTTTTTAGTGGTTTTAGGCTTTTTCTTCTCTTGTCCAAACTCTAAAACGATTTAATGCAATGGAAGGTAATTCTTCTTGCACGACACACACACACACACACACACACACACACACACACACACACACACACACACACACACACACACACACACACTTACTAACGACGGTGAGGCGAAATGAAGTGCGAGAGGGGAGGAGTCGTGGACACTTGACACTCGTACACGCCCGAGTCCCGCGGCTGTGTGGGGAGAAAGGTGGGAGGCGGGATAAGCGTCAGATGAAAGAATGTAAGATAGTGGTGTGAATTCTACATTGATTACATTACATTACTTCCTTAGCAGTCTCTTGATAATGATGATAGATATCGAAACACCTGCACGATTAATTATTACAGAAGATTTATTGTATTTACCTGGAAACTGGGAAGGATAGGGACAGGTGTGAGAGAGAGAGAGAGAGAGAGAGAGAGAGCGAGAGAGAGAGAGAGAGAGAGAGAGAGAGAGAGAGAGATGAGAGAGAGAGAGAGAGAGAGATTTAATTGATGTAACGATAAATTGTTTTCTTATCGTCTCATGCTGGGTTTATAATTAAGATAATATATTACTAAGATCTTTTGCAACCTGATTAAAGTTGTGAAAGGTAGCTTTATGGTCTCTCTCTCTCTCTCTCTCTCTCTCTCTCTCTCTCTCTCTCTCTCTCTCTCTCTCTCTCTCTCTCTCCTCTCTCTCTCTCTCTCTCTCTCATCACGATTCTGGTACAATTTCAGTAAGTAACAGTCGTCACAGAATAACGCTGTCTTCCCTGCGGTTCACGGCCTGGAAGTGTGTCTCGGAATAGCAGAGTGTGATGGGGACGGAGTACATTATAATGCTGAGATGTGGCGGCCCGGAGTCAGGTCGGCGGTGGCTCTTGGCATAGTTTTTTTTTTTTTTTTTTTTATGTAATCGGATCACTAGCGAAGGACAAAAAAAAAAAAAAAATAGGACTTTATTCACGCATTTATTAGTTTGTGTTACATTTTTATTGATATGTGATAACTAAAGTGGTTGTTTTCGTTTGTTAAAGGAAGGGAAAGACATGCAGTCAATGATATGGTGAAGTATATGGGGAAGTATACATATAGTGCTATAGTCGTTATTCTCTTCTTTTTTTCTGAAGTGTGAAGGCTGGCAAAAGACTAAATGGTAAAGAAATTAAACATGTCCGCCTAATTGTTGCTTCTCTCCGATGAGTGAATAGTAAAAGGAAAAAGATAAAGGTGGCTGTGATATGGCGATGTGTTCCGTGTATGAATAATGCTTTCCCTTCACTGGTCATCAATACACTCTGGATTCCTCTTTGGGCTTCTTGTGTCTGACGGCCGCCGCCCTCCTCTTGGCACAGAAACTGAACACTATTCGGGCAACTTAACCTACTTTTTCCTACTGTTTTGTTTTGAAGTGGCTAGTAAAGAAGAGAACTGTCAGCCCACCTAAATGACAGTGTTTACCTGAGTTGGCCTGACAAACCCCTATTTTCTTTCATGCCATATCACGTTTTCTAATTTGTATTATTTTATTTACTATATATCAAGTTTTTGGTGATTGGCAGGTTGCATGGAGATGTTGGGTGTTCGGAAGACGGAGTTGTGAGTCAAGGTTCAGTTTGGAGCTGCTTATTGAGGTCGAGCGTGCCTGTTTTGTATCTGAGGTTAGGGATGGTTGACTTCTGTCTCGCAGTGGTCTGTGGGGGATCTTGGAGATTTTTGGGAACGCTTGGTGAGTGCGGTGATGCCGGTAAGGCCCACCAGATTTTGTGGTGGAGTAGTTTTTGAATTGCTTTGGGGTGGCGAAGTTGTGCTGACTCTGGACTGGGCGAGTGTCCCATTGTTTGGTGGATAAATTGAGAGTAATTGGAGCCATGTGTTTGTATTGGTGAATCTAGAGATTACGTGAGATATTGAGGAGGGTGAAAGATACCCGATCACCCCCTAAAATCCCTTTATTATTTATTTTTATGCAGTGTATTTTTTTTTCATTTTATGTTTTTGTAAATATATTGTTACTGTATTATTTCTATTTTGTATTTGCTAACCCTTGCTGTCACTTGGGGGAAGACGAAGAGAAGAAAGCCCACAGGGAGCTGTGCACAGGTAAAAGGAGAAAGAAATGGTATGTACTGCCAGCACGGTCTGACCCAGTGAGTCTTTCGAAACTTTTAAAATCCAGGTCATTAAAACTCTCTGGGAATCGTGTATTGTCCACTCTCCTGGAGAGATAACAGCATCGTGACACTCGTTAACACGAGTTTGGCCGCCACCTCCACGGCCACGGCACCCGGAAGCTTACTGACGAATGGGCCTCCTCCTCTTCCTCCTGCTCCTTCGCGGCACCGAGTCCAAACAACTTTACTTTTCAAACAAGTGACGTGCGTTTCCAGGACAATTTCCAAACTCTGCGTCACCATCAGCTTTGGACAGATAGATTTGCCAGACCGAGATTATCCCGGATGTTTCCTGAAGAATGTATCGCTTCTAATCTATCATTATTCTGTCTTCCAGCGTGATGTGATAGTGTGCCGTGAATTATGTCTAGACCAAGTTGAATGCTGTCTGTTTCCATGTGTTTGTGTGTGTGTGTGTGTGTGTGTGTGTTGAAGTGATCCTATTGTTTCCAAGTTTACAAGGTTTCATGAGTTTAATCGAGCAAGAGCTGAAAGATTCTCCCGCCCTGTGTGACGCATATATACAGATATCTCCGGGAGACAGGACTGTCATGGTGCACCGAGTACTAATGTAAGTGGCAGCATAGGACACCGCCTCCAGTGTGTGTGGTGGATAAGGAAATGATAATGGATGATCATAATGCATTAAAAATGATGAAGCATTGGCAGATACTGAGAAGGAGATCGAATTTAGTAGAATATCAAGCAACTAAGAATGAATTTGTGGAGAGAGAGAGAGAAGAGAGAGAGGAGAGAGAGAGAGACGGAGAGAGAGAGAGTGGAGAAGAAGAGAGAGAGAAGAGAGAGAGAGAGAGAAGGATAGAGGAAAGGAGTGAGGAGTGAAACCCCGGGCTGGAGAAGAAAGGTAATCGGCAGCCTGGTCTTGGAAAATCGAGTTTGCAGGAGGAAATTGTACCTGAAAGGAACTCGAGATGGAACGTAAATCGATTTTTTATTTTTATGAGAACTGAGTATGGAAGAAATGTTTCGCTGAGGTAGAGGAAGCAGCTCTTCTGATGTCCACTGGACCACTGGGGGCATTTATTACACGTGACTCCTGATGGTGGTGGTGGTGGTGGTGGTGATGCTAGTGCTTTTGTTGCATTTTGTGTTAATTTATGTGTGTAGGTTTTCGTGATTTGAACCTCACTCGTGATATTGTGGGTAAGTAGGTTACTGTCGTTGTGTGTGTGTGTGTGTGTGTGTGTTGATTGTTATGTATTATGCATTAATACGTTTTATGTATTGTATAATTTCCTCTATTTTCAAGAGGTTATTTATGTGACATGCATGTTGTTTGGACCTCGTTATTGTCTTATTAATTATACTTCGTGTGTTTTGTGGTTAGTAAAATATCTAACTGTGTGTGTGTGTGTGTGTGTGTGTGTGTGTGTGTGTGTGTGTGTGTGTGTGTGTTTTCTTCGCTGTGTTTTTCCACAAGTGATTTTACAAATTACCCAGCAATTCCAGAATAGTTGTGAGTCGCATCGGAGTGGTTCGTTTCGTTATTTCAGCGTGTGGAGGCGTTAGTTGCCCTGCATTACTCGTGCATGAAATCGTTGTTAATGTGAATAACCTCACCCGGAGCGACGATTCCTATCCTTAATGATTTCGTGGCTTATATCTGAGAAAAGAGAAACATTTATTTCGTGTGAGCATCTATTATTATATCAAAGCTGCAGAGAACGGGCACTATTATGCCGTATGTCGGTGTTTCGAGAAATTGTATGATTCTCTCTCTCTCTCTCTCTCTCTCTCTCTCTCTCTCTCTCTCTCTCTCTCTCTCTCTCTCTCTCTCTCTCTCTCTGGCAAGACTATTATGTACGTAGAATCTTGTTACTGCATGTGGCAGACTCTCTTTTATGGCAACAAATTAAGTAGTATATTTTCAATATATACTAGTTTTTTTTTTTGAGAATATCGTAAAAGACAATTTTACTTCAAAAATAACTTTCTGTAAAAGGCATCTCTGACTGCAAGTTTACTTCAAAGATAGTTTTCTGTAAAAGGTATCTCTGGCTGAAGGCATACTCACAGCATCACTGTAGTATATAGTAGGAGTATATGTTTAATTATATTACAACTTTCACTTAGACTGAATTGCGGGCATTGTTGTACTTCACGGAACCGAAATCACGTAAAATTTTGCTGGTCTCTGCAGTGTTAGAGCCACGCGCTCCAAAAGGCATCAACACTGCGACAGCAGTGACCTTGCAATCGGAAAACGAAACACCATCTCTGAAATTAATATATCTAAAGCAAATGTTTCTCAAGAATTATAAAAAAAAGAGCAACTCTGAGAAGTATTGCCAAGCATGCACATATAAAAAAGAATGAATTGATGAACCACATTATTTGTATCAGTAGTTTCCTCAGCTTCAGGTGCTACATATTGAGGCCTGAATATTGCAGGCACGGATGAGTGGTGATAGGGAGTTTGTTGCCCTTCCTGGAGTGACCGGCGGAAGTGTTATTCTGTAACACGCGTAGGGAAGGACAGCCTCCGCTCCCACCACGCCTCGCACGACTTGCCAAGCCGCTTCAGGGTGTGGCTGGGGCTGAGTGTTTGTAGTGCGTTATCAGCCTCGACACACACACACACACACACACACACACACACACACACACACGGAGGTATACGTGCATATAGTTGATATTGTTGTATGTACTTTTTATGCATCTTTTACAACACGCACATACAAAAAAAAAAAGTTAACATTTATACATATACATTATAGACCTTAAAACGCGCAGTATGCATTGTACCGTACAAAAATTCATCACATTCATTTTTTTTTTCACACACAATTTGTTCGCCATTCAGCGCGGATCAAATGTTGGGCTGAGCGAAACATTATATTTGGAGGCCACGTCGATTACACATAACAGCCCCATGTAACGGCCCGGGGCGCACAGTGTCATCAGGGCAAGCCTCCACTCGTTGCCTCATTGTGTTGCTATTAGCGTGGTTATGGCGGTGCTGCTACTACTATGTGTGTGTGTGTGTGTGTGTGTGTGTGTGTGTGTGTGTGTGTGTGTTTCCGTTTGTTGTTTTGTATCGATAGTCGGTTTGATCATGCGCTCTTATACGCGCTCGCACACACACACACACACACACACACACACACACACACACACACACACACACACACACACACTGAAGCTAGATGAACAGAAGAGCAGCACGAATTCAGATGTGTGTGTGTGTGTGTGTGTGTGTGTGTGTGTGTGTGTGTGTGTGTGTGTGTGTGTGTGTGTGTGTGTGTGTGTGTAATCAGTGATTACAAGCAAGAGCTGATAACATGTGTAGATAGATAACAGATATCATATAATACGTAGGTAATATATATATATATATATATATATATATATATATATATATATATATATATATATATATATATATATATATATATATATATATATATATATATATATATATATATATATATATATATATATATATATATATACACACACACACACACACACACACACACACACACACACACACACACACTGTTAATCACAGAAAATTGGTAATATACTTATAAATGTATGAAGTTAAGACAGGGACTTACTAAGGAATTTTATGAGACACAAGGTTTCTTAATCATGTGACGTGTTACTGAATATTTTTTTGTTTTCTTCCAGCAGCAAGCTTCGTTGTGCTGAGGTGCTCGGCGGTTAATCCAAACCATTCAAAAGTAACTCGTGGACAAGATGGAGGATTAAAATAAAAAAAGACTCTTAAAAACAACATTAACCTTGAAGGAGTAAAGGAGAAACACTAAGAACACGCTGTTCTTCCTTTCTTAATTCTGCTATTGGCTATACATGTGCGTCCTTTCGCAACGCATATGGGTGAGAAACTAAAGGGTCTGTGAAGGAAAGGAAGGCAGAGAAGTGAGTGGTGCGTACAACTAATATCATGCAATGTTACTGCCGTCCGTGGAGACACCAGTAGAATGCAGATGTGTGCTCGTAAGTGATCCTAGTCAAGAGGAATGAACGGTCGGGAAACGAGTGCAGTGAGACAGTGTTAATCATGACACGGGAAAACAGCGATATGGTGAAGTGTAGTGCTGAAAAGTGATCGCTTGTCTATCACGCACGTCGAGAATAATATTATCACCAGATAAGTAGGAAGTGTGGAAAACTGATATTTACATCTTGATGCATCCAAATGATGTGCAGACAGTGATGTTAGGGCACGGGATATGGGACATGAATGTACAGTCCCCTACACTTCCATGTTTATCACGTAGCTTTGCCAGTGTGTGAGTTGTCTGCTGTGAACCGCCTGATTCGACTCGTATCTGAAACAAATCCTGTCAGTCCATCCATCATTCTTCTGCTTATCGTACTGGCTGGGATGTGAGTCAAATCTGACGGGACGGTTCACAGCAGGCGATCCATACACTAAGCGATGAACATTGAAGCGTATATGTACTGAGAGGGTGATATCTTGAGAAAGTGGATTGCTCCGTCGTTTAAGGATGTCTTGTTCTTCCCCCCCCCACCCATGTGATTATACGTCTGGCTGTCACGACAGAATCTGTTGCCGGTATATGAGACGTTCAGATGGACTCGGGAGGGATCGTCACCACGGAAAGGGGTACTCAAATGCTCCAGCATTGTTAAAATATCAACGTGTGATCCATCCTGACTTGCCCGCCTCCCTCATCACTGCCCTGATGTGTCGTCACCACCCAAGGGTAAGTACCACTGAAGGCTTTCATCTCTTTCATTCCTGATGTGTTTGCGTAGCCATCTCGTGTCCTCCTCACCTGCACGTAGTTTATCTTGAGGATCCAGTCGTCGGAATCATCCTCGTGCAGCGCCCTGAACCGCTGGTCTGAAGTGTAGGTGTAGCGGCCCACCGTCAGCAGGTGAATGTCCCGATGCCGGATCCACGACACCTGAAGTGTGGGAGAGCGAGGGACGAAATTAGAGAAAAAGCAAGGGATATATATATATATATATATATATATATATATATATATATATATATATATATATATATATATATATATATATATATATATATATATTTTTTTTATTGTACAACACTATTATCCCCATATTTATAAATGTTTCGCTTTCTTACCACAACCCAGAGATGATTAACCGGGTTCTCAATAATGTTTCTCCTGTTAACAATGTAGAAATCTCGTGAAAGTGTCACTAGATTCATGAAAAAAAAAAAAAACATTGAAATCTGTGTAACTTCAACTAGATACTTTTGAAAGTAGTAGAGGTGTTGCGCAGAAGTGTTTCAGAAAACTGGTTTTTATTATTGGGGAGAGATAAGTGTAGTGCAGCTCACAGCCTCGTTGTGCCAAAAAAGAAAGATGCATACACAGCCCTCAGTATGCTGTGCTAAAAGTGTAATCGTACTAGTCATCTCTGTATAAAAATGGCTCTCAATTTAAAAGAGAGTGGCATTTGAGGTGCTAATTATTCGTCATTAGTACGTTTTACTGCATTATAATATGTAGGTGTTTCGTATGAACATCTTACTCACCAGAGGGAGGGAAGGAGGGAGGAAGGGAGGGAAACAGTGTGAGTAATTCTTTAACACGGTAATTACTGTCTCTATTGTTATAACGGCGCCTAACGACTGCCGCCACCCAGGCCTCGTTGTTGCCTTCCTGCCTTCCCTAGGGCGAGTCGCGGCCATTCTCCTGATTGGCCTGCGCCTTTTACTGCACGTTTTTGTTGTTACGGTCAGAGTGAAATAAACTACTTTTTACTTTTATTTTTCAAACCTTTCTTGCTTATAATTATTATTTACTTCTGCGTGACCAGCAGTTCCAGCACAGGCCCGCGGCATCACATGTGTCATCTTCTTTTCATATTGCATTGAAATAATTACACCGAGTAGATCAAAGCGTTGTTACTCGTCCGGACGAAAAAAAAAAAAAAAATGAAGGAAATCAACTAGGAGAAAGACATCAGCCAGGAAGAGGAAGAAGAAAAGGAGGAGAAAGAGGAGGAGGAAGAGAAGGAGCAGGAACAAAAAGATAGACAGGCATACGGACATAGAGAAAGAAAGAAAGGTGTAGACAGACTGACCTGACTGTAACGCTTGTGAGAGTTTGTCGCCGCAGGGCTGCGTGGTGTCAGAAACTAAGGATGCACTGTTTCTCCTCGTCTGGTGTTTCCATGTATTATTAGGTTATTATTGTCGTTTGTGCTAATGTGTTATAATTACTGAATTAAGTTATTTTTCAAGGACCAAGAAAGCTACTGACTGTGAGGCGCTACTGGTGTAGTGGGCATCCTTCACTATCTGTATGTCTGTCTATATTGGCCTGTCTGTCTTGCTCGTGTATTACCTATCCGTCTCTCTCTCTCTCTCTCTCTCTCTCTCTCCTCTCTCTCTCTCTCTCTCTCTCTCTCTCTCTGTCTCCCCCACCAACACACACCTGACTACTTTCCCTACCTACGTCTGCACCGCGACAGCACACAATGTTTCTGAGTTGCTTTCTAAGTATTTCTGTTTTCGGAGCTTGAACAGAAACCAATACGGTGCCTGCACGAGAATGAGCACCGCGAGTTGTTGTCCCGTTTGTCCACGCCCGCACAGTGCCGCGGGTGTGTGTGTGTGTGTGTGTGTGTGTGTGTGTGTGTGTGTGTGTGTGTGTTGTTGTTGTTGTTGTTGTTGTTGTTGTTTTTGGTTCGTTTTTTGTTTAGTTTTCGTTGTTGTTTTTGTTGTTTTTGGTTTGTCTTTGTTGTTGTTGTTGTTGTTTTTGGTTTGTCTTGTTTTTGTTTTTTTCGGGTTATTGTTTTCTTTTTTTTTTTGTGTTTTTCTTGCCCTTTGTGCTGTTTCTGTTGCTGCTGCTGTTGTTGTGGTAGTGGTGGTAGTGGTGGTGGTGGTGGAGGTGCTGCATTTGTGGAATACGACGAACAAACGCAAAATGTTTAATACTTCCGCAGCTCACACTGTATATATATATATTTATTCTGTCGGGAAAAAAAAAAAAAAAAAAAAAATGGTAATAAAAATTGTTGGTTTTTTGATGGATGGAGGGAGGGATTAATTTTTACCTCACTCGTACCTAATGTGTTGTTATTGCTGAGCCAACAAAACAAGCGAGCGCTAATGCACATGCAGTCCGTGACGCGTTTGTATGTATGTATGCTGTGGGTGTGTCGCCTCAGCACGTACTAAGAATTTTCTAACATTAACTTACATCCGAACTCTTTTATTGATATGTTATTCTTTGTTATCATTTAAAACGTTAGAAAAAGGTTTACATGGAAACGTAGAAGAAGAAGAAGAAGAAGAAGAAGAAGAAGAAGAAGAAAAATAATACATAATAATGATAATTATAAGAAACGAAGTGTCTGAATTGTTACGAGCATAAAAAAAAAACTGTTGATGAGAGAGAGAGAGAGAGAGAGAGAGAGAGAGAGAGAGAGAGAGAGAGAGAGAGAGAGAGAGAGAGAGAGAGAGAGAGAGAGAGAGAGAGATTAATTTGGTCTTTTCTAGGCTACATAACTTCTTAATTAAACGCACCAAAACGCACGTGGCAGCATACGAGAACGTGGGATCGTGTGGCTGTGGAGAGCGATGCTACATGGGCTTTGTAGAGATGGGCCATAAATTAAATTCGTGCTTAATTAAGAGACTGTGGTACAAAAAATAAATAGATATCTTAAAGCATGTCGGTGATGTGAAAAAAGAGAAAAAAAATTGCAGCAGATTATATATGTGTTACTTCCATATACGTGTGGCACAGTTGCTCCGAAATGTCTCCAGTTGTGTATCAGGAACAGTGTCTCTTCTGTGGGGCGGTACTAAGGGAGCTGTTGTTAGAGAGGACCCTGCGCCCCAGCTATCCTGCATTTCTTGTTGTAGATTTGATTATGTAACTTATGGCAAACAGCATAGTAAGGGACAAAAGGTACGCTGCTGTATGTTTTGTCTTTGTGTTTCTTAGTGTTTTCGGAATGCGACTGTAAACATCTGTGTGACGTGAGCGTGAGGTTAGTAAAGACTTTGGTCGTGTGCGTACGATCATGTTTGCTGCCTCAACTGTTTATCTACTGGGCAATTCTGTGATCTTTATTATAAACTGAATTTAGTGAAGTTATGTAAATGTAATGAAGGATAGTGAGTCCCAATCCACTAATGGCTTGAAGGGTGTACGTATGTCCGTGTGATTATTTTTGTGAGTTATAAAGGAATATTGCAGTGGATGCATATATGAAGGCGTGTGCACTTGTATTTGTAGCCTGATCCGGGTGACCAGGATTGCCTGCACATGTGAATTTGATGAATTACGCCCTCAAGGCCTTGCGATAAAAGATGCACATTAATTACCACTAGAACTGATAACCAAGTGTGTGGAAATGTAATCCTTTAACTGATAATAATGAAATGACACTTGCTGTTTAATATAAGTAACCACAGGCAATTTCATGGATCAAAATTAAAACCACAGACACTAAAAGACAAGAACATACTGCTGTGAAACTTTAAAAAAAATGATACTTCAGCACTCGGTCTCCGAGTGCTGAAAATGGTATCTTTCAAAATTATCTTCCAAATTTACACAGGATCAAAATACCAAAAGGTGAAACTGCAACAATGAAAAGGTTTAGGACATGGCGACCCACTCACCGTCTTGTTGTTGATGTTGTGCACGCGACAGTTGAGGATGGCGGGGCGGTCAGCGAGGGCCGTGACATCAGCGGAGTGGGCTGGGTCCAGCTGAGGTGGGGAGGGCGGGGGCAACGTAGGCTGTGACCCGCGCACCAGCAGAGGCGGCCCCAGGCGACCCTCCCGGATGTGTCCCCGACCTGGCACACACACACACACACACACACACACACACACACAGAGGAGGAAAATATCCATCAGTATTGGAGAGGGATGGAGAAAAAATACATATTGGAAAAGGGCATGTTGCTTATTGAATATTTTTGAATGGTGGTGGAGGGGAAAGTTTCTGTGTGTGTGTGTGTGTGTGTGTGTGTGTGTATGTGTGTTCGTGTTTCATGTTCCTTCCTTCCTACCATTCTTTATTCGCTATTTTATATGCTTTTATTTCTCTTTTTTATTATACCTCTCCTTTTCTTCTTTCCTTCCTTCCTTCTTTCTTTTCTCTCGCGAACATTTTTCTTTATTTGGTGCCTGCCTTTGTCTCATTCTGGCAGTCGTCGCCCTCCTCTGTGTCATTCTTCTTCCTTGCCGCTGATTATGTTTTTCTAAGCTCTCTCTTTCCTTTCCTTCTTCACTTTGTAATGGTATTTGTCTTCATCTCTGCCCGCCTTTGTGTGTGTGTGTGTGTGTGTGTGTGTGTGTGTTTCTCTCTCTCTCTCTCTCTCTCTCTCTCTCTCTCTCTCTCTCTCTCTCTCTCTCTCTCTCTCTCTCTCTCTCTCTCTCCTTTGTTCCTCTCGTCATCATCAACCTCCCATCTCCACGCCCCATCACGGCTCCTCATCTTCTCATCTTCTCTCATATTCGCCATCATCAATTTTCTCCACCTCTCCTCATCCACTGTTGTATGTTCTCCTTGTCTCTTGCTTCCTCCTTTGTTTTCTCCCCAGGTCTTTATCTCCTTCATTCCTTTCCCTTGTATCACCTCTTTCTTGGTACTGTTCACTTCATCATCATCTCCTCTTCCTCCTCTTCTTCCTCATGCTCCTGTTCCTGTTCTTCTTCTTGTTTTCAGTAGGTCGTAGGTGATAAGATAACAGGGAATATGATTGTCACCAATGTTTAAGAAAGCGAGGTGAGGTTACACATGAACAGCTTTGGTTTGGATGTCGTGCGAAGAGAATACCACGTCTGTAGGAAGGTTATGGACACGGAGGTAGGAGGAGGAAGAGGGAGATCGAAGTTGGGATGGAAGGATAACGTAGCAAATGACGTGTGTGAAAAAAAAAAAAAAAATAAAAAAGATGTGTTAGGGAGCAGGATGCGCGGGACAGGAAAAGGTGTAAAGACTTGTAAGAAACAGTGAAACGGGAAAATAGGTTAAAGCTGAAGACAAAGAAGATGGAGAACTAAAAAAAACAACAACAGACAAACAAACAAACAAACAAACAAACAAACAAACAAGTACTAATGCAGTGAGCATCGGCCCATTAAGTAATTACCTGTAAATACAAACTTTTCTCTTTGTTTCTCTCTAATAGATGACCCCAAACTTTAACTGTACGAAAACCATCCACAAGAAGAGGCAGGGAGAGGAAGTATGGAGGCAGGGAGGCACTGATCCATGTCAAGAGTGAAGCACCAAGTTAAAGAACCAAAGCCCGTAGTGTGCTTCGCTTTTGTTGACTATGGGAAAAGTTTTTGACTCTTCTGAAGAAAAATAAGCGAAAAAAAAGAACAGATACATAAATGGATGAATAGTTAAAGGAAAATTATTTTAACACGATAGAAACAAAGAAAATAATTTTATGCTCGTATTGAAAATATCGTCCACTTATTAGGATTATTGTCAAAGGCCACACGGATGATTAATTAGGTTCTAATGAGTGTATTTTTCATTTGATGGTACGCAACTTTGTGTAACTATCACTGAAATCATGAAAACACCCTTGAAAACTGTAATTATTTTTACCTCTTCTACCAGAAATTGTTGATTGTATTCGTGATCAGACATTGAGGCATTCAGGAATACTGCCCTAAAGCTCATTATGCAAAACACGAATCAACAAACGTATGATAAGATTCCCCGAGACCTTGCATATACCACCACAAACAGCATTAAGAGGAGACAGGGACGTATTCCTAGTCATTTCGCCGTCTTATCTCTTACACCCTTTATCCTTTCACCCTGAAGTCTTTAACAGGCTTCAGTGGAAGTTATTGTGAGAGGAAGGGGGAGTTTAGAGGGTGTTTTCATGATTCCTACTTCATCGATATGAAAAAAACACACACGAGAAGCCGACTAATTATCTTAGCGAGTTTGAAAATTGTCCTGAAGAAAAAGCAAAGCGTTTAAGAATGCGAGTCTTAAACATAAGGAATACGAGTATAGTGTCGCCAGAAGTATTTCCAGCATGTCTCGTGAATACTCCCAGAAAGCTCAGCTGGGAACCGTAGTTAATGAACATCTTAGTCTCTATTGCGACTAAAACACACCATCATTTTCGTCTTGGAAACTGCACAAGTTTTGTCTGAAATACTCAATGATTTCAGAAGCGAAAGTTCCAAGTTAGGTCTAAAAAAAAAAAAAAAAAATAAAGAAGAAAAAACTCGGAAGTATTTATGTAAGAAACGGTAGAAAATTTGAAGTGTGCAAGAGAATGGAAATATAAGAAGTACACAATAACAATAAAGTTTAAAAGTGTTCAAGATCAGATGATGTAACAAGTGTACAGAATCAATATAGGATATAAGAAATACACAAAAAACAATAGAAAATATAAAAAAGTGTCCATAAACTTAAGAAAATGCAGGAACAGTAGAAAACGTAATTGTACAAGAGCAATAGAAAATGTAAGTGCACAAGAAGAATAGAAAATATTAAAGAACAAAAGTAATATGCAAAACAAAGAAAATATTCGAGTCCACACACACACACAAAAAAAAAAAAAAATGTTGACGCAGGTGGGTGTTGCATTTAAATACGGATAGTAAATAGCGCTTTTGCAATGCGTGTATTCACCAATAAAGCTCCCAGCGGCTATCTCGACTAATGGTTTACCTATAGATGTAATACTAAACCTCTGCACACCTTAGCCACGGCACCAACACGCCACCCTGTGTGCTGGTGATCGTATTATACTAGTGAAGGATGGCGGTATAGCATGGCTGAGCTCTTTGCTAATAAATTTGTGTGTGCGCAAATCAGTGTAGTCCAGAGAGAGAGAGAGAGAGAGAGAGAGAGAGAGAGAGAGAGAGAGAGAGAGAGAGAGAGAGAGAGAGAGAGAGAGAGAGAGAGAGAGAGAATATTAGAGAGTTTGAGTTGAGTTGAGTTGAGTTGAGTTGAGTGAGTGTTTGTGTGTGTGTGTGTGTGTGTGTGTGTGTGTGTGTGTGTGTGTGTGTGTGTGTGTGTGTGTGTGTGTGTGTGTGCAAAATTTTAATGGTCATTGTTTTTGTGTATGACTAGATATGGAATGAAAAAAAAAATGAAGTAATGCAGTCTTTAACTGGTGAAAACACACACACACACACACACATATACAGTTCATACTTTTTTAGCGTATACATTTGTAAATTAAATAATATTTGTAAAATTTTTCTTGCTTAAAGACTGAGAGTGGATGTTCAAAGCTGTAAAAGATTTAGCCGCGTTGCGCAGTGCGCTCTTTATGGCTCACTTTTTCAGTAAATGCATTTGAGGTCGCTTCTATGAATTATGCATTTTGGAATACTGTATTAAGATTTTCTTTTTTCTTTTTAATTCAATTTCTAGATTTTTTTTTGTCATCGCAGATCCTGAGAAACAAATCCGCCAAACATACACAGTTTCGCATGTATATTTCTATTTATACCGTGCAACTTAAGAGAAAAAAATACTTTTAAAACTAGTGGATCATTTTATCGTCGGTAGCCTGATGCTTCCTTACGACCAGATGGAGGGAGAGCTTCCTGTGGTGTCTCACCGAGGCGGACACTGGTGTGGAGCTGCGGGAGCTGCGAGATGACCCTATTGTGTTTGGTAGAGTCAAACGCGAAAAAGTCTGAGCGGAGTGCATTCCAAGAAAACTCCAATCCTTGCTCCAGCAGAACACAGACTGACTTTATACACTAAGTAAGTGGTCTCTTTTCCATTTCCTGGCGCACTGTCTGAATGTGCTGAGAAGTGCCAGCTTCAGCGTGTTGGGGCTTTGCTGCTGCTCGGCACGGAATGGTCGGAGGCCTTAGTGAACAACCATAATGTTCACTGGGTAATGTGGGCACGCGAGAGCTGGCTGGCCTAGTGAAAAATAATAAATGTTTGTTCTGGAGTCAAGTTTCGCCACAAGATGTGAAGAGGAGGCAAACTGTCCTTCAGGTCTTCAGCCTCAAATGTTATGGTCAATTTCTAAGGAAAAGTTACGCCATCCACGCTGCTTATGTGTATTGTCCCTCTGAATGGGTCAAGTAGTGACATTTCTGACGCTCTGATACTTATACCCAGCAGGAAGCGATCTGACTATACTCCGTAACTTTTTTGAATTTTAGAAAAAAAAAAAGTATAGTTTAAGACCATTCCACGTCATTTATTCCTTCGATGTGTACTATTGGAGAAAAGGGCAATGTGAAAACGATATCTTCTGACACAGCTCATCACCAGCCTAGTGAAGAAAAGAGAGAGAAGGGTGGTACTAGACGGCCTTGACTGTGCCGTGCGTTTGTAAAAGATATCCTATTTTTTTGCGTGAAAGAAATCCTCATAGCATCGACGTTGCGTTAGTGAACCTTTACTCAAGTCTACATTCGATAAGAATAATATTTGAATTTGTGACGGACCAACCCACCCACCATCCTACACTAACACCCGCCCACCAACACACCCACACGCTCCGCAACACACAACAAGACACAGTCTCCCTTACACCTACACGCTTGCTGCTTCAGAACGGCCTCATGTTGCCAATTACACTCCAACTTTCAATGAGTGTTTGGTGTCAAGGGGAGGAGAGACGGAGCGACTGCCTCGTTATCTTGAGCAACGTCTCGAGTACCGCCATATGACGCTCGCCTGCGTGCTGCTGCTCGCTCGGTGTCTCGGCACCTCGTGTACACTTGCCTCAGGTGCATGAAAGTGATACGTTACCACAACTCTTGATTGGCGGATAAGGACCTCGTGCGTGTTCATTTAAAGGCCATTCAGGATATTAATTTGGTCACTTGTCGTAATTCAGTATACTTGAGTTACTCATCGCCTACGCTCTCGCTGACAGATAAATGGATAGAAATAGCACGGAATATTAGAGGAGATTTAGCGGTGTTATTAATATACTCGTACCTACGTTTGAAAGTCAACTAGGCCAGTATTCTGATTAGGTGGAGATGCAGTGCACAATAAACTTGCTTAATCACCTTATACATTTAGTCCTGTGAAGATTAAATGTTAAGATGTCAAATATATTGGATCCATTATTTTAGGAGATGAATATGTAGAGATTGACATTATACTCGTATGTATGTAAAAGTATAAGACTGAAACGCCTTTATATCCGTTTGATTCTGCGAGGATGAGAGTCACGATATCATTATGTATTTTGTTTTTGTTTATGATTCATGTTCTTTTTAAGGAGACAGTGCAGTCCATGACACACATACACACACACACACACACACACACACACACACACACACACACACACACACACACGACTGCTGCCGCGCTGAGAAGATAATATTGGCTTTAGTTTTAATGAGTTCTTCGCAAGAGCATTCCGGGTTCAAACGCTCTTGTCTGACTGTCCCAAAGCGTTTTTGGTACGAGAGAGAGAGAGAGAGAGAGAGAGAGAGAGAGAGAGAGAGAGAGAGACGGAGAGAGAGAGAGAGAGAGAGAGAGAGAGAGAGAGAGAGAATTATTATTATTATTATTATTATTATTATTATTATTATTATTATTATTATTATTATTATTATTATTATTATTATTATTATTATTATTATTATCATCATCATCATTATCATAATTATTATTATTATTTTCGTAGTAGTAGTAGTAGTAGTGGCAACAATAATTTTTTGATTACTACTACTACTACTACTACTACTACTACTACTACTACTACTACTACTACTACTACTACTACTACTACTCCTCCTCCTCCTCCTACTACTACTACTACTACTTCTTCGTCTTCTTCTTCTTCTTCTACCACCACCACCACCACCACCACCACCACCACCACCACCACCACCACCACCACCACCACCAATACCACCACCACCACCAGCAATACCACCACCACTACTACCACCACCACCTACTACTACTACCACCACCTATTACTACTACTACTACTACTTTTTTTTTTTTTTTTTTTTTTTTTTTATGTAGGAAGGATACTGGCCAAGGGCAACAAAAAATCTAATAAAAAAAATGCCCACTGAAATGCCAGTCCCTAAAAGGGTCAAAGCAGTGGTCAAAACTACTACTACAAAAACTACTACTACTACTACTACTACTACTACTACTACTACTACTACTACTACTACTACTACCACCACTACTTTTATGGAAATCGTAGTTCATACACACCATAAATCTCCCGAACCCCCCCCCCCCCACAGTTTCCGTTGGGCAGGAGCAGACTCAAGCACACCAGCACTTAAGAGGTTTCGCGGGGCTTAATGCAGTGCTGGTGTATTGGGCAGGTAGGCCTTTGAACAGGTCCTCTAATGCATACGATACTGCAAAAGCAAGGCGGAGACACACACGGTCTTTGAAGCCACCACTCAACGGTATTTGCAGGTAGATGGTGAGTGTTTTGTGACTACCAGAGGCGTATGTATGTATTGTGACATGTGTAAGGTATCGTTTTGGTTAGGAGGTGGTCAGGTGACGTATCGCATTCACTGTCACTGTGTTTAGCGTTTTGCCTCAATTCTAAGTTATCTGGTCTATTAAGAATGTATGAGTTACCACGTTTTATTACTGCAATGTCAGGTCAGGTAGTCGAGTAACGTACTGCATTAGGTGTCACTGTGTTTACCGTTTTTTTCTCCTAAATTCTCTGGTGTATTAAGAACCTATGATTGGTCACGTTTTGTTATAGTGTCAATAGATCTTAGGACTTGAGATAGATAGATAGATTGGATAGAAAACATAAACCACTATGAGAGAAAATGCAGAGGGTTGTTTAACATATTATGACCTTGACTGTACATACCCAGAATTAAATTGACCTTTAGATTGAATTTCCCTCATTTAAATAACGTTATCATTTTTTTTTTTCTGGAGAGGTAAAATAGCAGGTTTCTATCTTCTTATCTTTCCATATTTTTTTTTGTGCCATTAGCTGTCCTTCACGCATTACAAAAAAATATATTCACACAGCCATCACCAGCACTGCCGCCTGTAGCGATGAAATAACATCTGTATACAGGATTACGACCAATTTGTGGCTATTAGTGTATGTTGTGGCTACCTCATTTGCTATTACGAATTAATGTTATGAGTATATGAGTATAATGTGTGTGTGTGTGTGTGTGTGTGTGTGTGTGTGTGTGTGTGTGTGTGTGTGTGTCTGTGTTTAGGTGATAATGTGATCCTTTGAGTCTTTACGCTGTATCTTTATATTTATGTACTTGCATTGATCTCCAGGGCTTCTCTTTATAATGGTCTAGTCGAGGCATTCAAAACTCACATATGAGTGGCTTAATTAGGAAGGAGATGATTAGCTTGCGAGTAAATGGTTGCTCTGAATCTCCTCGTCCTTTCAGAGCAGCGTGTTAGCGAGGCTTTCATCTGTTGGTGCTGTACTTCAAGGCTCTTCATGGTGTGGGTAAATGAATAAGTAAACAAATAAATAAATAGATAGATTAGTGGATGGATAGATATATTAGTGGATGAATAGACAGATAGATCGATCGATGGGAAGATAGATAGGTGCATACATACATAAATGAGTAAATAAATATAAAATAAAATATAATTAAATTAAAAGACAGTACGTTCTTTGATACAGGAGGTTCAGTTAGTGAATATTATATAATAAGCAAGGTGTATTATACTACCCATGATTTTTTATTGATTAACCTAATTAACTTGAACGTGTGTTGTATATGCAGTGTTCATTCTTGCATTAAGTTGTTAGCGTGTACCCAGTAATTGTAGTCATGGCCAGCGAATGTTGGAATGGTGTGTGGTTTTACTCGACTTTGAATAAATTATATACCATAAATTAGATGCATTACGATCTCCTAAGATAATACAATGTTAAATGTGTACCACCTCTGTGTGTGTGTGTGTGTGTGTGTGTGTGTGTTCCCTGCACATAACACTTTGGTCACACACTTTCACCTCAACTAACCTGCACTGACGAAGGCAAAGAAGACCACAGCAACCATCGTCAGGACATTTTTGGTGTGGCTGGGGCGAGAGGGCGGGGCGGGGCGGGGGTGGGAAGTTCCTCGTCGTGGTGGGGGTGGTGGTGAGGAGGACGCTGCCCACTGTCCCGCACGCGTCCTGGTGGCCCTCTCATCTTGCACCATTCTTATCTGCCGCTGGTGGGTCTGTTGAAGTCCCTGCGATGCTACATTCTCGTGGCCGCGGCGTGGGGAGGCTTGTCAGTCACTTGCTTGCTGCCTATACCACTGCCGCCTCCGTGTGTGTGTGTCTGTGTGTGTGTGTGTGTGTGTGTGCTGGTGGGTGTGAGTGAGTGAAGTGTAGCGGTTTGCTTACAGATTGGCTGCGTTGTCTTCACTTCAATACACTCCGCTTTGTTTCCTCACGTTTCTTTTATTTCCTGCAGCAGTTGTGCTTTCCAGTGCTCGTTTCATGTGTGTCTTATTGCGAGTATACACTGTAACTTTACCGTTGTTATTCGCTGTCAGCAAGAAGGAAAACACCAGCGTTCACCATTTGTTCCTTATTCTCAACTTCTTGCGGGATTGTGCATTTACTGGTGTCCTGTATTTTCGTGGGTGTCTTTTATCAGTCCTCGATGACACGATTGTCTCCACGCACCTCAACACACCGCCTGCACCTTTCACGGCACGCACGGACACAATGCTCCCATCACACCAGCATGGGACGCCTCACGAGGATGCCGAGAAGTCGTTCATCTAAATTTACGCATCAGATTTCCTGAAAAAGAAGACACATATGCTCACCGTGATGCTCGCTCCGTCACTTGGGGTCACGCGCCGCTCTTGTCGGGAACACGATCACATCTGCAAAAGAAGAAAGAAAACTAATTTAAGATTTACGCATAAATTTTTTTTGCATGTATTCACACGGGTAGAAAAATGAACAGAAGACGTAATGGACGAGAATAAATGGAGAAGACTCGTATGCGGCGCCAACCTCTAACATTCAGGAAATGGCGAAAGGAGACGAGGGAACAGGTAGAAAAATCAGGTGCTCGCAACAAAGCAGTGGTAGGCGTCTTCACTGTGCGGGGCTTTCTCTGCACTCCCGTTCCCTCGCCCACAACTCAAGCCAGGGCCCCGCGAGCCGCGTCAGGGGAGCTGAGAGTGAGCGGCGGCGACGTTGATGGCTGTGTTGCAGACCGTGTTTCTGTGGGGCGCGTGTGTGAACGGCAGCCTATGTGTGTGTGTGTGTGTGTGTGTGTGTGTGTGTGTGTGTGTGTGTGTGTGTGGTCCCCGGGGAAATCTGTCCACATAGGCGGTGTTGTTACGCATATTGAGTTTCTTTTGTATAAAGGGTAACCCACCCACCCACCCACCCACACACACACACACACACACGCAACCAATAAAGAAAAAATTAAAATCCGTTTATGCCATGGAATCTGGAATATCCCCAAAATTTATGTAAAGAGATTCACTCAACTTTTTCATTTGACGTTACTATTATTGTTATCATTTTTTACGCAAATTGGATCCTTTCGTTACAGAGCTCGCGTTTCCACTAAATGAAGTCAGATTTTATAGCTTTTTTTAGTCCTTTTTTTTTTTTTCAATATAGGAGACAGGATATACAAGATCTCGCTCTCACTGGTTACTTATAACGAGTAGGAATATACTAATGGAAGAGTCTGGGTAAAATTCTCCAGGGATGGGTCGTTTGGGTGGTTTACGTGGGTGACCTTGGGAACCCGGCAGGAGACCCCAGCAGGAGGGAGGGAGCGGTAGTGAACCGGAAAGCGACGCCCCCATAAGTATTACAGCACAAAGGTGGCGTTTAGTGTGTGTGTGTGTGTGTGTGTGTGTGTGTGTGTGTGTGTGTGTGTGTGTGTGTGTGTGTGTGTTTGGGAGCAGGGGGGGTGGTAGTGAAGCAGTGTAGAGTGTAAAGGAGAAGGAAGAGGAAGAGGAAAAGCAAGATGAAGATGAAGGACAAGGAGGAAGAGGAGCAGGAACAGGAGGAGGAGGAAGAGGAGGGGGAGGAGGAAGTGGAGGAGAAGCAGCAGTTATAATGCATTTTTACGTATCGTGTTTCTCCTCCTCCTCCTCCTCCTCCTCCTCCTCCTCCTCCTCCTCCTCCTCCTCCTCCTCCTCCTCCTCCTCTTCCCCCTTCGTCTTCCTGGTCCACCTCCTCCATTTTCTGTTAGCTGACCTTCTTAGTGTATAATATTGGCTGAAATGAACCGTGTCAAAATCATCTCTCTCTCTCTCTCATCTACCTCATTTCTTCTATTATTACTCCATATATTCCTCCTCCCTCCGCTCCTCCCTCTCTTACTTCACCAACACTTTAGTTACACGAGCAGCTCTCCCGATATGCTCCTCGTTTTCTCACTCCTCCTCCTCCTCCTCCTCCTCCTCCTCATCGTCATCATTTTCCTCTCTTATCCTTCTCCTTCCTTTTCCTCTTTCTCTCTTCCTCTCATCTGCAAAGTTTTCCTTCTTCCTTCCCTCCTTCAATCCCCCTACTCCATCTCCTCCTCCTCCTCTTCCTCCACTTCCTCGTTTCTGCTCAGCACTTCGCTCATCTCAGGATTTTCCCTCATCTCCTCTCTCCATCCTTCCTTCTCTCCTCTGCATCCCAGCAAGGCACCAGTGAACGGTTACTTTGCTTCCTTTGCTTCGCCCCAGAAATGCGCACGCTTTGATGGCCTAAAATAATTCTGAGTCAGGTTTCTCAGTTGATATTATATTGTACTGGTCTTGGTGTCCTCACTTCACTCGTGCACAGATTGAAGTAAACACACACATCTTGCTGCATGTGGGAGGTTTGGTAGTGGAAGTGAAGCAGATGAGAGAAGTAAGGCGAGGAGAAGTAAGAGGAGGAGACGGAGGAAGAGGAGTAAGATGAGGAGGAAGAGGAAGAAGGGGAGGAAGGGGGAGGAGAAGCATGGAGAAGTATCTTCAATAATGCTATTAATTCTTAGAGTGTCAGAGGCAGGGATGGAGGAGATGAAGGGAAGGGGAGAGAAGGGAGGGGAAGAGAAGGGAAGGGAAAGGGAGAAGAAAAGAGAATAGAACGGAAGGGAAGAAAAGGGATGCAAGATTAGGAAAGTGATGGGAAAGGAAAAAAAAGAGGAGGAAGGAGAAAGGAGAGAAGATAAGAAAGGGAAGTGAAGAGAATAGAAGAAAATGGAAAGATAAGGGAAGGAAAACCAAGGGAAGGGCAGAGGAGGAGAGGAGAGGAGAGGAAAGAAAAGAAAAGAGAAAGGAAAGGAGAAGCAAATGATGGAGGAGGAGGAGAGGGGATAGCATATAAGGGAAGGGAAGAAAAAAGAAGGGAGGAAAGAGTATGGAAGGGAAGGAAAGAGAGAAGAAGGGACAAAAAGAAAAGGGAAGGGAAGAAAAGAAGATGGGAGGACAGAGAAGGGAAGGAAGAAAGGGAAAAAAATGGGAAGGAAAGAAAATGAAGAAGAGA
Source organism: Scylla paramamosain (assembly GCF_035594125.1). Taxonomy (NCBI): domain Eukaryota; kingdom Metazoa; phylum Arthropoda; class Malacostraca; order Decapoda; family Portunidae; genus Scylla; species Scylla paramamosain. The sequence goes on from NC_087153.1 coordinate 6,670,350, forward strand.
ACAGAAGAAAAGGGAAGGGAACAGAAGTGTGAAGGAAAGAAAATGAAGAAGGGAACAGAAGAAAAGGGAAGGGAACAGAAGTGTGAAGGAAAAAAAATGAAAAGGAAGGGACGAGAAGAAAAGGAAAGTGAAAAGAAGAGAAGAAAAGGAAAGGGAAAAAAAAATCAATATACAGGTGGCTGTCACACACACACCTGTCATGCAAGTAAGGAGCTTATGTATCCTTTGAGGAGGTGTAAGACCAGCCAGTAGAAAATGAATTGAAAACAGAAATGAACGTTGGGATGGAAAAGGGGAAAGATTAAAGAAGGGAAGGGGGAGAGATGAAGGAGGAGGAAGAGGAGGAGGAGGAGTGGCGGATGGAAGGAAATAAAGCTCAGAGTCTCATCACGATAATAGAAGTGAGAGGGGGAGTGAGAGGAGGGAGTGTGACATTCGTTCATAATGTTGAAAAAAAAAAGATGGAAGAAAAAAAGATAGTGAGTTTTTTTTACATTCTTTCCCCTTATCTTTTCTTCCTCACTTTGATACTTTGCCATTCTCTCTTTCCCTTCTTTCTGCTTTCTGATTGTTGCTCGCTGTCTTCATCTCTTAATCCAAGCAAACGTACAGTCCAGTTTTCCTGTTTCAATAATTTTCTCCTATCGCCCTCTAGTTGGTGGGAGGAGGAGGAGGAGGAGAAGGAGGAGGAGGAGGAGGAGGAGGAGGAGGACGAGTTAGGAGAGAAGGCAGGGACACGACGGGAGATAAGAGAGGCGAGGAGAGGCACGAGATAGAAGAGAATGGAAGGTGTGGAGGAAACGAAAGGAGAGACGATGAGTGGTTTTGCCTTTGTTTACCTTGGTCTCTCTCTCTCTCTCTCTCTCTCTCTCTCTCTCTCTCTCTCTCTCTCTCTCTCTCTCTCTCTCTCTTTCTCTCTTTCTCGTACTCATTTTCCTTGAGCGTGAAACCTTTTCTTCCATCATGTCTCATCTTACCTCTCCGTCCATCTCCTCTTTCCTCCATTTAATTCGGTCTTCCTTCACAACCTTAATGCTATTGCTGTTGCTGCTGCTGTACTGTTATTATGGCTACTAGCTATAACAACAACAACAACAACAACAACAACAACAACAACAACAACAACAACAACAACAACAACAACAACAACAACAACAACAACAACAACAACAACAACAACAACAACAACTACTACTACTACTACTACAACAACAACAACAACAACAACAACTACTACTACTACTACTACTACTACTACTACTACTACTACTATAATAGCAACAGCAACTACAACTCCTGCTGCTGCTAGTAGAAGTTGTAGTAAAAGCACTTAAAAGTATTATGATAATGGTGGTGAAGGGAAGAAGGAAGCTCATCATGGTCTTCTCTATTTTCATAAAATATAAATAACTGGAAAAAAGACCTAGTTTAAGCTTCATTTTGTTCCTCGTGATGTATTGCTATTCTGCTATACGTGCACGAGACGCTGCAAAGTAGGGAGCATCCTTCGTGCTAGTGAGCTGTATTTATAGAGATCTGATACCTGTTGCGATCCTGCTAGGATGGTACTTACGTTGACACACTCAGCAACAACAAAAACTGGCCTTCAATTAAGACCGAAAAAAAAAAAAAAAAAACCGTGGGTGGAATACAGAGAGGAGGAAAGCCTCGCAAACCGCTGTGAATGGAGGGATGCTATTTTCATCAGCGTGCTTGTCAGTACCCGAAGTCCCAGATATCTGCGGGCATCATGGCTGTTTGAATAGAATACTGTGGCATCGTCAGGCGGTGGTGTGGTCGGCTTATTCTCAAGGTATTCCATACTCTTTCAGCTTCGCTCCCTCACTGTCAGATTAGCCAGAGCCACCATTCAGAGCTAAATTAATACTCGTATTTTCCCAGTCTTCTGATTCTTTGTCGCTGAGACGCATCTTGCTGGACTTGCATTGTGTTCAGTCAGCCCCAAGATGTATGTCGCTTTGCACGTTTATGAGATAGACATGTACAGCTTAACTTTTATTTCACCAGAAACAAAAAAGAAGCTAATTTTTAGTTTTATAAATAACTTCTCGCATGGTCACTGTATTTATTCAACCCCAGAAACTCTCACACACAAATTTTGAGGCTATTGTAGTATTCTGAATGCAGAGGAAGCACATCATCATATACTTCACCTTTATAATTTGCCTTGAAACGACTCTCCTACATTCCGAGACGCATTACATTCCAAGATACGGGTGTATGAGTGTATGATCGTCCCTTCCTTCCTCAGCCCCGCCACAAGACCCTGGATACTTCGTGTGAGTGTATGTTTGTATGGTAGTCTCGTCATTTCTCACATCCACCATCCTGGTCTGTCCTTTCCTGAGCCCAGTGAAGACCAAACTCCCGCCGCCGCACACACGCCTCACCCAGGTGTGTGAATCAGACTGAGCTAATGTGAGGTGTGACTGAATGGGTATGTTTGTCGGGTGTATGTTTGTCGGGTGCTCGTTCGTAAATGGGGAAACACAGCCCTTGAAATGAATGGGGGATAGCATGGCCTGAAGGTGAGGTAGGAGGGAGGGAGGGAGGGAGGGAGAAAGGGAGGGAAGGAGGCAGGGAAGTGGTGCAGGTGGTGATTTAATTAAGGTCGATGGTGGCGGTAGTGACTGTTTTTTTTTTTTTTTTCATAGAAGTTATAAATACTTGAGGGGAGGATGTCTAGCCCTCCACTCTTCTCTCTTTTAGTCGACCTACTCCCTGATGTGGGGATCGGCTGCCAGGGCATGTCAAGGCATCCCTCTTGTGTACTCGTATCTGCTACGGGCTGTTCAGCTTATTTTCCATGCTAGCACTGGACAGCTTCGTGAAGCAAGACTGACCGGTGGTGGACGGTAATCACGGTGCTGGTCATCTATTAAATTTGTTATCTATATAAACTGCAGCCTTTCATCGTTCAAATCCCAATACTTCTGAAAAAAGAATGCTGTGCAGAACATGATGATATTTTGAAAGAAAATTTTATTTCTTTTGAGTTCACCAACATTTGGTAGGAGATATGAGCAGCAAAGGGAGCTGCCCGACACACGCCGCCCACACGGCTGTCTGCTGCCTTTGTCCTGGGAGTGAAGCGGGATGCTGCTTCAAACGCGGCTCACTCAAGTCACTCTTTCTGAATTCTGCGATGTGTCATTTGCAACGGACGGGTGGCTTTAAATAAATGAGTAAGTGGGCGAGTGTACTGTCACACATTTCAAAACTAATCCTAAGGTTTTGCGTGGAAAGGTCACACACCCGCACCTCCACCTACACTCGCACATGTCCAGCAAGAGCCAGTGCATCAAACTTACCCCTGCAATTGTGCTGAAATGTGCTGCACCTCCGCAACGTGGGCGTGGTGAATTCCCGAGGCTCTGTAATGCAAGACAACCCTCATGCCTTCTTTGTGCCGCAACACACACACACACACACACACACACACACACACACACACACACACACACACACACACACACACACACACACACACACACACACACACACACACACACACACACACACACACACACACACACACACACACACACACACACACACACACACACACACACACACACACACACACACACACACACACACACACACACACACACACACACACACCTGAAGAGAAGGGAAGGGCAGTGGAAATAAATATATTCTTATAACTGCCACTACACGTAATTAAATTTGTAATCATGACGTGTTGGTTTAATCAGCTCTATTATGCGTGTAATCACGTGAACGCCGCCCCCTTTCATAAAATAATAATAATTGCGAGACATTCATTCAGAACACGAGGCGATGCATACAAAACACTGATCACACGTACATACAACAGATACATACAAAACATGCTATTACAAAACGTGCACATTTCTCCCTTATATTTCCAGCAATGACACACACACACACACACACACACACACACACACACACACACACACACACTGAGGTATGGCGAACGCAACTCAGGCACGTCGTTTTTAATTACGTGGATGCTGAGTTGATGCTCCGTTCGCTGGAGGAAAACGGCATAACGTCCCATTTGTTTCCTTACGCGACGTAAACATGATGCCCTACCAGTGACACATTCAGAGACGGGCGGGGGACGGGGAGTGAGCTAGAAATAGTGGGCGGCAGGAAAAAGAGAGGAGATTGAAATTAAGGTCACACACACACACACACACACACACACACACACACAGAGAGAGAGAGAGAGAGAGAGAGAGAGAGAGAGAGAGAGAGAGAGAGAGAGAGAGAGAGAGAGAGAGAGAGAGAGAGAGAGAGAGAGAGAGACTGCAGAAAAAAAGTAGAGATTGGAAAGTTGACAAGCAAATAGATAGATAGATAGATTGGTAGATAGGTAGGTAGGTAGTTAGGTAGGTAGACAGACAGACAGAGAGGAGTTGTGGGTCGTGTCACCTGATGAATTTGGTATTTTATCTTTAAAATTTTAATGCCCCAGAGTAATTTGATTTTATAGGCTATGAAATACGTATATGTGGAGTGTGTGTGTGTGTGTGTGTGTGTGTGTGTGTGTGTGTGTGTGTGTGTGTGTGTCTTGAATCGCGTGTCGTACCGTGTATATCTTCCTGTTGGGTTAGCGTGCGTGTTGGTGGTGTGTGTCGGGCTGCAGTGCGTGATGGCTTGGCAGGATAACCACCTACGCCACTGATATTGACTGTACGGTGAGGGAATGAATGAAAGCTGCTGGCAACCACTTGTCCCGCGACCTTGACACCGGAACAGGGGAGGCTCACTTTGTAGTGTTCGTTAGATGCCATTTGTATGCCACTGCGGTCTCCATCAAGTGTTTCTACGTAATGAACTCTGTTTATGAGACGGAATACAGAAGGGCAAAGAAGGCTGCATGTAAAGCAGTGGCAATGGCGAAGGTGGAGGCTTGTCATGAATTGTAGAATAGAGGTGAAAGCGTCAAAGTAGAAACACCCGAGCGAGAGAAAAGGATATACAGAATAGCAAGAACAAGGCAACAAAGGATATAAATAATGTGAAGCAGATGAAGGATGCAAATGGAGTCATACTGAGGGATGAAAGGAAGATACAAGAGAGAGGGAAAAAGTAGTTTGAGGGTTTACTGAATGAGAAAAATCCAAGGGATTACCATGATGATGGAATACCATACCCAAGACTGACAAGAGGAGTAGAGATGGAAGTCGTGAAAGCTTAAAAGAATGAAAAAAACAACAACAGCAACAACAAGGGGACCGGGCCAGATAAGATCCCGGTGGAAGCTTGGAGGGCACTGTGAGACGAAGGAGTGGATTTACTATGAAAGTTGATGTGCAAGATAGAGGAGCATATCCCAGAAATATCCCAGATGAGTGGAGGGAGAGTCTGTTGGTATCTATCTTCAAGACGAAAGACGTTCTTGAGTGTGGAAACTACCGTGGAATTAAATTACTATCAAATACGATGAAGATTTGGGAAAGGATAATGGACGAGAGACTAAGGTTGGAGGCTGAGATTTCCAGAGGTCAGTTTGGTTTCATGCCTGGAAGAGCAACAACAAGCCCAGTGTTTATATTGAGGCAAATGGCTGAAAAGTACAGAGAAAAACAGAAGGAACTACACATATGGTGCTCATAGACCTGGAGAAGACGTATGACAGAATACCGAGGCAGGAGCTGTGGAGATGCCCGAGAGAGAGGAAGGTGCCGGAAAAAATATGTAAGACGGTGAAGGAAATGTATAGGAGTGTCAACAAGACATGGATGTAAAGTGGAGTAGGCACGACAGACAGCTTTGGAGTCGAGGTGGGGCTGCATCAGGGCTCTGCGTTGAATCCCTTCCTCTTCAACATTGTGATGGACGTGCTGACCGAGGACGTACGAATGGGGACACCGTGGGACATGATGCAAGCACATGATGTTGCTTTAGTGGATGAGTCTAAAGAAGGCATAGAACAAAGACTGCATGAGTGGAGGTTAGCATTGGAGAGTAGAGGGATGAAGATGAGTAGAACAAAGACAGAATATATGAAGTGTACAGAGGAAGAGTAGAATAGAGGTGAAAGCGTCAAGCTGGATGGAGTGGAGCTAAAGAGAGTATATGCCTTCAAGTAACTGGGATCTACCATATCATTAGATGGCAATGAGGATAAGGAAGTAACTAGAAGGATCTAAGCGGGATGGAGGAACTGGAGGGATGTATCAGGGTTAGTGTATGACTGGAAAATGCCAATGAAATTAAAGGGAAAGGTTTACAAAACAGTGGTGAGACCAGCGATGACGTATGGAGCAGAGGCATTACCTCTGAAGAATGTAAATAAAAACAGGATGGAGGTAGCACAAATGAGGATGTTACGTTGGATGTGTTGAGTGACGAGGAAGGACAGAATGAGGAATACAAGGATCAGAGGAACAGTGAAGGTGGGAGAGATTTCGAAAAAAGACACAGGAAGCAAGGCTCAGATGGTACGGGCACGTAATGAGAAGGGATGGAGCAAGTGATGAGAGGAGAGTCATGGATATGAAAGTGCAAGGAAGGAGGGGGAGAAGAAAACCCAAGATTAGATGGAAAGATTGCATACAAGATGACATGAGAGAGAAGAGACTAGGGACCGTATTCTGAACACTTCTACACCGCACCACCACTACATTCAAAAGGCTCTGGATGAAGTTACTCTGATTTTTGAGGGTGTTTTTACAGTTCTAGTGATATATCAACAAGATTTTCACATTATTAACAGGAGAATCACTTTTGAGAACCCGGCTAATCATGTTTGTGGCCTCTGAAAATAGTCGTGGTGAGAGAGCAACGCGTTTCTGAATACGGACTTAGATACCAACATGGCAAGTGACAGGAAATTGGAGGCGGTTCACCGAAAACAGCGTCCCCGTATAGAGATGGGCTAATAATAATAATAATAATAATAATAATAATAATATATATATATATATATATATATATATATATATATATATATATATATATATATATATATATATATATATATATATATATATATATATATATATATATATATATATATATATATATATATATATATATATATATATATATGCACACACACAGAGAGAGAGAGAGAGAGAGAGAGAGAGAGAGAGAGAGAGAGAGAGAGAGAGAGAGAGAGAGAGAGAGAG
>NC_087153.1:6685000-6700000 GCF_035594125.1 Scylla paramamosain
GTGGGTGATATTTAATTAATATTGTAACGGTAATAGTAGTGGTAGTAGTAGTAGTAGTAGTAGTAGTAGTAGCAGTAACAGCAGTAATAGCAGTAGTAGCAGTAGTAGCAGTATAGGAAACAAATACTTATGTAATTATGATTATGATAGTAATAGTAGTAGTAGTAGTAGTAGTAGCAGTAGTAATCATAATGTTACTAGACCATAATGATAATAATGGTGATAAATAATGGTAGTGAAAAAGGTAATATGATAATATTATTACTAACAGTAATATTTGCATAGTTATATTTACGTTGGTTATAATCATAGCAGTAATCTCAATTCTGAGAACATCATCGTCGATCGGAATAAAAACAACAGCTACACTTCACATTATTATTAACCTTACTACTCCTACGCTGTATGCATCTTTTACACACGAGGGCAGGAGGAAGGTGAACCACTGGGCTAGACAATTTATACATTAATATCTACATGAGTCTCGAGGCAACAGACAATCATATGTAACGCGAACAATTCCCTGGAGCTTCTTGCAAGTGTTGAATATAAGAAAGTTATGAAGCGTTTCGTGTACATTACTGCAACTAACGCTTGTATGTGAATGAACCAATAAAGGAGAGTGGAATGCACGCCGCGGCCCTTCATCAACACGAACCCAGCCGCACACACTTGGGAGGGCATTCTCACACGTGCGGTTTCTCATTTCATCTACTTTCAGTTGTTTTAGAGTGAGTTATTGGAGTTGTCAAGTGTGTTTTTATGATTCTAGTGGTGGTTTAAGGAAGAATCTGCATCAGCAATAAGGAAAAAAAGCCATCAGAATCCTGTAAGAGTGTTTCAAAAGGGCCAGTTTCAAAAGAGCCAGTGTATCGTGGTTGTGTCAAGGCTTGACTCGGTCCTGGGAGGCTTACGAGAAACACTTGAAGCTGCCTTGTGAGGAACACGCAGAAACTTTGACCTTTATTGACAACACTGACTTGTCACATTCAACACTGCTCTCTGGCTGATGCGATATTGAGAGATTTGACGAAATGGTGAAATGCAATGAAAGCACTGTAGTCGAGGTGAAGGACGGCCTCTCTCTCTCTCTCTCTCTCTCTCTCTCTCTCTCTCTCTCTCTCTCTCTCTCTCTCTCTCTCTCTCTCTCTCTCTCTCTCTCTCTCTCTCTCTCTCTGCACCGATATTCTTGTGGTCTGTTGAATCCAAGTGGTACAGATGCTGGTGGTGGTGCAGGACAAAGATGACTGAGTTATGAAACGGTCTTTAGCATTAAACAGGAATGTCAAGGAAAAATGCCTGTTATCCATGATTGAATCAATGATGTATTTTTCCTGTTCAAACAGTTCTTTACCATGAGAGCGAAGGAAGTGGTGCATAAAAAGTTTTGGTATTTTCACGATGCGACATATTGAGAATAAACGGCTTTCTGAAAACAGTGCAGTATTGACGATGAGAGGAGAGTAAGGGCGTGCCTGTAGCTTGCTTTTCGTCGGCTGAAAAGACACTGTCCACCATAAAAACACCAACAGTAACTCATGAAGACTGCTGTCATTCCATTTTTGCGCTGAAGACTTTGCCCCAAATGGTTTTGACATTTTTGGGAAAGACTATAAAAAAAAAAAAAAATGAATAAAAAAAAAATTTCCAAGTCCACATCAGTAAAGTGCGTGACCTACGTTTGTCGACGTGTTATTTTTGGCGTCGTCTGTAATTTCTTGCGATGAGTTGGTGTAGAGAAGAATTGCACGGGAGTGGAATTCTTATCTTATAAGCCTGGCTCTTGCTTTGTCTCCTGACTTTCTGTGCGGAAAATATTTGCTCGAGGGTCTCACAATTCTTGTTGCATATCAAGGTGAGAAAAGATTATTGCAAAACCTACCTCCTTCCCTTATACACACACACACACACACACACACACACACACACACACACACACACAGACTATAAACCAGACTACGTCTCAAGAAAAGAAAACCAAATAAAAATACCGCCTTATAAACGCACAAGAAAAAGAGAAATTAAATAGCAAATTAAGGATCGATTTATATGTTTAGCCAGTTACGCACTTCTTTAGTGTAAAAACATAAAAAAAAAAAAAAGTAGCAGAGGCAATAAAGTGCTTCAGACAGGTAGTCCTTTTCTTCGGTCTACGGCACAGTGGCCAAAGGATAGATGATCACAAGGTTTGCAGAGGAGAGTTAAATACAATAGCATAACACAAGTAGCGAGTTTTGTGCTGTCTGTGGGCGTTGCTAGAAGACTGATGGATGCATCTAGGAAGCTCATGGGAACAGTAACCATGATTTTATCTAAAGAATACATTGCTATGATGAGGTACAAGGTCTGTGGGGCTGCAGATGTTCATTCAGCACCATAGATATTGCCGATCAGTGGTTCTTGTTCGTCCTGCAACGGCGAGTGGCAGATTGGCAGGTGCCGCTCCTCAACTGTCTGGCGGACCCCTGGCGGGTGTGTTGTTTGAACGTGTTTGAAAGAATGTGCTGCTCATTTGTTCATTGTTGTATTAGCTTTTATCTGAATGTCCATTTACCTGTGAAATAAAAGGGACTGGAGTAATCCACATAAATGAGGTTTCGTATTGTAAAGCGAGCAGCTTGAAAACATTGCCACGCGCCTCATTTTCTTTAGTTATGAGAAAATTGATGTGCATCTCTGTAGTTTTTGTTATTCCACGTCTATGTACACTTTTTTTTTTTCGCACACGAACATTTATATTGAATGTCTTGCCCGTCTGTTCTGTTCATCTGTAACTTTATCTTTTTTGTAAAGGAAGATATGAAACAATTTTCGTAAGGATTGTGGGGCAGGTATTTTGATGCTTCCATTCAAATACGTGTCTCATTTCCTCCCAGCAGGTGCCGACCATACCCACGAGACGGTCACCATGTGCGAACACCCGCAGCCACACCTCACACCTCGAATCTCTGCTGGGGCCCTGGCACACCACAGTTCGCTTGGGGATCAGTGAGTAAAGCACCAGCGTTTCACTGTTTGTTTTAAACTTATTTGTTATTTACTGCTGTATTTTTGTCCCTCTTGTACTTGTTGCTGCATACAAACTTGTACGGAATCAAGGGAGATTAGAGGAACTTTATCTATGACATGAGTCTGTTACGAAGGTAGGTTTTTGATGGGTTTGGGAAATGACGTGTTTTGGCAGGAAATTTAAATAGTCCTTTCCACTCGTTTATGAATCTCGAGTTGCTTTCCACACAGTAGGGATCAGGAGCAGCGTATTAATGTCTGTGCGCACCTGTGGCTGCATTAGTACTAAATTTATTTATCTTTTTATAACTCCCAGTCATTGACCACATTTGTGTGAGCTGTAGTCTGTGGTGATGTCGAAGTATCCTCACGAATCCGTGCAGCCTGATTTTTAACTAGTTACCAGCACAGCATTCTGTCGAGTATCTACTTAATTTCTGGAGATTATTGAAAGCATCACTAAATTTCCTTAATGGTTTATCTCTTCCTGGAAAATAATGTTCGGAGTACTGAGCAGCTAACGACTGAGCGTCGGCTCAGGCGAAAACTCAGAGATTGATAGTCCCGCCGCCTCCACCACCCTGGCCTCTCCCTGCCGCGAGACGAGCGTGGCGTCGGTGCTGAATCGTGTTCGTACCTTCCACTGGTGACGTTGCTGTACACACCTCAGTGATTGTGTAAAGGTTGTCATCAGACTCTTTAAAACCTCAGCCATCCTATTAGAATACATTGGACAAGGGGATGATGCCGGTGGTCAAACGGACAGAGGAGAGGGATCTTGGCCCTTCTCACTGATGACTTACATTGCTCACCCTGGCAGCGCCCCAGACCTCCCCTCCCTTTGGGGCATTGAAGTTCCAGCGCTTCAATTAAAGTACTGGTACCAGTGGGAGGCTAGTCGTTGCCGTCGTGTAGTTCATTGGATGTCCTGGAATTGTAGCTTGAAATTGGTGCGCCCCAAGAGACATGTCAGCACTGTGATGGCACACTGGAGGTAGTGAACCACCCATTGGATTATGCGGTGAGCAGGGGACCCCAAAGCTGTGTGGTGCATGCTGGGGCGGCAATGGTCGGCAGGCACTCCATTCCCTCTGATGTAGTAACACTAATTAAGTTTTGCATTATACTCTTAGAATGGAAGCGTGGAGTCGGCAATGCCAGGTAACTGTCGAGGGACGCGCGGCACGCTGGAAGGGGCGGCATTGTGTGGGCTGGACTCTGGCAGGGGATGCGACGATTTTATTGCCGACATTTTTCTCATATAACCAGGCAGCCCAAAGATTAAAAAATCCGTCATGGTGGCAGGTGTGCAGCGCTGGGAGGGAGGGAAGGGCGCGTCCAAGTTGCGACAGGAATTCCATAAACGACCTTTTCTTTTGCTGCTGTCCTGCCATTGAGACGTATGTGTGTGTGTGTGTGTGTGTGTGTGTGTGTGTGTGTGTGTGTGTGTGTGTGTGTGTGTGTGTGTGTGCTCGCGCGCGCGCGCGCGCGTGGGTGCGTGCGTGCGTGCGTGTGCGTAAGTGCGCGCACTTATCCGATCACAGTCATTAATGGGAAGTTGTGGTAAAACTTTTATAATTTAAAGTAATAGAAGGAAGTGTGTTCCATAGTGGCGGTGATGGGGTGTGTGGTGGTGGCGGGAGTAGCGGCGGTAATGGCGGTGACAGCGGTGGTGGAGGAGGCTTCAAGCACCAGCAATAACGGTGGTGACGATGTCGTTTGGATAAAAAGAATAATCGTAAAAAAAAATATTAGTATTTTTAACGGTTATTCTTTTTATTTACATACATACATTTTTAACCGCGTCGTTGCGTTGTGGGTCGTAGTAACGGAATGACTGCAGCGATGTGCGGGCCGCGGTGGGCTGATGGCGGCACTTATAGGAGCCTTGTACTCACAGCTCCACTAAATCCTCAGCCGGGCTTCCACTTCCCCTAAATCACAATCACAGTTAAGGTTAATCGACAATGTATAGGGCCTTTAAACCACCAGGTGATGTGCAGATAAAGTGGTCAGGTAATGGCGGGATTGGAAGGTGGGTGGCGCGGGGGATTGGTGGTGGTGGTGGTGGTAATTGGAAAAGACTGTGTGTGAGTGATGGCAGGGGTGGTAGTGGAGGTGGTGGTGGTGGTATTGGTGAAGATGATGGTCCTTGTGGTGGCTGTCAGAGTGGTGTAGGTGGTGGTGGTGGTCTGGCCTAGTAATATATAATGATGGTGGCAGCGGTGGTTATGATGGTAGTTATTTTTATGAGCATGATGAGTGCGAGTTGGGAAGGCCGGAGGAGATGGCGAGGGTGGAAGTGAGGGCAATAATCTCTGCTGAATGAGCCATAAACTGAGAATCTGAGGAACTTCTCAAGAAAATCTCCTCCTCTCCCTCCTTTCTTCTCCCCATTCCTTCCTCCCTTCCCTCCATTATCCCTCCTTCCCTCCCGGTTGTAATGTTCTTCCCCGATGAAGCTTTCTGCATTGGATGGGTTGAGGGCGAGTCAAGGTGCACGGTGACGATTGCTTGCTGTCTTTAATCGCACCAAAAACAACAACACGAGGGCGAGAAGAGGCAGAATTTTTGTTTGGAAATTTCTTTTTTACGGGGTTATCTACTTTTTTTTTTCGCATATGTTGACCACAGTATTATTAAAAGAAAAGGGTTATTACTCTTTGTATCTTTTAATTTACTTGGATCTCAACGACACAACGCTACAAGGCTTACTATTATTTGCTCCTTTTCCGTTATTTTGATCTCAATGTCACTATGATGCAAAGGTTATCATTATTTGCTCTTTTTTTCACTTATTTTGAGTTAAATGTGTCAACTCTACAAGGTTTATTATTATTTGCTCTTTTTCACTTGATTTGATCGCAGTGCCACAGTCGCATAAGGTTTATTATTTTATTCTTTTCACTTATTTTGACCTCAGTGCCTCAGTGGTCGTGTTTAAAAAATTCCGGCCTAATGTTCAAATTCACGGTAGAAAAATGAACATGTTTACGTCTATGATTGCTTCTCATCTTACTCGACTGTTCTATCCTTCAAGTACCGATCCCGTACATAGGGCCTTACATAGGCCCGTATTCTGAAATGGTTTACTGTCTCACCACGACCATTTTCAAAGGCCTCAGAGATGATTACCAGGGCTCTCAAGAGTATTTCTCCAGTTAATAGTATAGAAATCTTGTTAATCTGTCGCTACAACCGTAAAAAAAAAAAAAAACTTGAAAACTCGTGTCACTTCAACTAGAGCCTTTTGAAAGTAGCCGGGATGTTGCGTAGAAGTGTTTCAGAATATCATCCATAGTGAACCCCAGTGTGACTCTTTGATTCACATTCCTTGTCACCTTGTACATTCATAACGACAATTTTCAGAAGCCACAAGGATGATGTGTTGGATTCTCATGGGGTGTTTCTTATTTTCTCAACAATGAGATAAGACGCCTTAATATTTGAGATTAGGGTTGTTAATTAAGACCAAGGAGACGGAGATGAGTTGTGTGGCAAGAACAGTGCAACATACTTGTATGTATTTGCTTTACTTCATTATTTGTGTGTGTTCCATTTGCACTTTTCTCTCGTTTTGCCTTTGATTAAATTGTCTTTTCTGTCTTTAAAATCTGTATTTCTGTTTTGCACCGTCAATAGAGCTTGGAAGCAGAGCGGGGATGTAAAAGAATTGGATTCAGATATTTCTCTCCATGGTTTCTTCCTAATTAAGGTTCTCTTCCTTTTCCTCCTCCTCCTCCTCGTCCTCCTCGGTTGTCACTGCTCCAAACAAATTCGTGTTTAATTTTATTTTATCATTATTATTTTACGTTCACCTTTCATCTCATCTCCTCCCCTAAACAACAGAAAAGGTGCATGCGACAAGATGATTTAGTGAAGCATCTGTGAGATCCTTTGTAAGCGACGGTAGACAAGAATCGCGCCCTACTCACCTGATCGTCGCGTCTCGGTAACCTCGCCATAGATAACAACAATCGCAACGCAAAACACGTATAAGAACAACTGACCGGACCCACCCGTTTACCTTATACTCTACTATGATTCTCTACTTTATACTACACTGTGATTCTGTTATTTCCTTTGTTTGTTTACCTCCCGGGCCTGTCTTTATTGTAACCCAATTTACGTACCATTTCTCAAAAAAGCTCTCAAACTGTTAAACTGTTATCCTAGTTTAGGGTCATGTTTTCTTTGGCAACAAGCAACTTAGCAAGGACCAAAAACTCTGTTGCTGTTTGGTTTTCTTTGTTTTCCTTGTATACCTCGTCGAAGTTGTCGTTGTCCTCCTCCTCCTCCTCCTCCTCCTCCTCCTCCTCCTCCTCCTCCTCGTTATATTACGTTCCCATTGTCATCGCCCTGTCAATTAGCGAGGCTGGCATTCTCACGTGCCACCTGATAACAGTGAAAATAATAATGGATTAAAATTACCTGCGACAACACGATAATGTCAGCGCCCTTCAGCGTGAGAATTTATACCATTCTTTCTGTTATTGGACGCGCCAGAATTACCGATGCCTGGCAAATAGGATTATTGTGTGTGTGTGTGTGTGTGTGTGTGTGTGTGTGTGTGTGTGTGTGTGTGTGTCCCTGTCTATCTTTTTTGTCGTTCATTTTTCATTCATTCATTCATTCATTCATTCAGTCAGTCAGTCAGGTAGTCAGCCAGTCAATCAAGGAGTTAAACAGTCAGTCGGCTACATAGTTTATTTGTCATTGAATCGGATAGCCAGTCAGTAAATCAGTTATTTTCTGTAAGTGAGTGTGTGTCAGTCAGTCAACCAGTCAGTCAGTCATTCAGTCAATCATTGACTCTCTCTCTCTCTCTCTCTCTCTCTCTCTCTCTCTCTCTCTCTCTCTCTCTCTCTCTCTCTCTCTCTCTCTCTCTCTCTCTCTCTCAAAACAAATATTTATCACCTTCATCAAGTATGCGAGTGTGTCGATTGTTTGTTTCTCCCTGGAAAGTTTGGTGAGGTGTTTTGTTGTTGTTGTTGTTGTTGTTGTTGTTGTTAAAGATTACTTTTATATTGACCGTTCTGTTGTACAAAGAAGTAACACTGTAGTAGTGGTATTGAAGTAATAGTTGTAGTAGTAGTAGTAGTAGTAGTAGTAGTAGTACAGTAGTGGTGGTGGTTTTGGTGGTAGTGATATTATCATTAATAGTAGTAACAATAGTGTTAAAGAGTAGGAGTTGGTTACTCGCATTGTTATTTATTTTGTCGTTTATAATGTGATGATAATAGTTATGATAATGGGGATAATGATGATGATGATGGTGATGATGATGTTGATGATGACAATGTTGTTGTTGTTGTTGTTGTTGTTGTTGTTGTTGTTGTTGTTGTTGTTGTTGTTATTGTTGACACGGGTGATAGTGTTGCTCGCTGACAGTATTGAGTGGAGTTACGTGGTGGTATTTCCTGTTGTTCATTATCATGGCAAACAGTAAACAGGCTCGGCGTTAACAAGAATGAAAAAAAGTGATGAACATGCGTGTTGTTGCTTCCGCTGTGTTTACTATAGTTGTTGTTGTCGTTGTTTTATATATATATATATATATATATATATATATATATATATATATATATATATATATATATATATATATATATATATATATATATATATATATATATATATATATATATATATATATATATATATATATATATATCGCGGTTCCCGATATTCCTTTGTGTGAAATGTGGCCCGGTAGAATCGTGAATTTGTGAGGCTTGAATAACGTATGAATGGAGGCGTGGCCCATTTCATTGCGGGAAGTATCATCGTGCTCCGCTTCCTTATTTTCTTTATAGAATCCGGGATATCTTCTCATTTGTGGGATGGGGAATGTATTTGTTGTTGTTTTTGTTTTTGTTATTGTTTTTGTTGTTTTTTGTTGTTTGTTGTTGTTGTTGTTGTTGTTGTTGTTGTTGTTGTTGTTGTTGTTGTTGTTGTTGTTATTGTTGCTGCTGCTTCTCCTATTGTTTTTTTGTTTTGTTGTTGCGACACTGAACTTTAGCTAACTTCTTCATATGACATTTAAATAAATAGCAGTGACAGATCCAAGTGCAAGATTACAAAAGCATGACAAACTGTGTTCTATGTTGACGTTGCCGTGAACTGCATAAATATTTTTCATCTCTTAATTTTTCCATGATACAGAAGGCAGACAAATACCGTCACTTTCTGTTCTTATGTAGATGAAGCTTCATAAAATGTTGCTGTTTTGTAGTTGAACATGGAGGAGAAAATTTTCTACTTGTTTTTATGGAAGACGGGCTTATTTTATTTCAACAGAGTCTGAAGCAAAATCTGCACTCAAAACATAAGCTTGCACGGAATCTATTCTAATAATAAATTCCCATAAAAGTGTATTATAATCTGAGTATTGTGCAGTGCTTCATCATAACAGGAGGAAGCGCGAATCTTGCACAGGAAGCATGATTTAAAAGACTGAATATATGTTATGTTAATATTGTATTCGAAGAATATTCAAGTAGGAGTGTGTACCAGAAATTACAACAAGCAGCAAACTGTTGTAGAAGAATGACACTTCTATAACGACAAATTACGTACGAGAAATACTAAGGTGAAAATTACAAGATTAAAGTCAACACATACGTAATGGAGTGGATTTAAATAGAATATTTCTTAAATGATTTAACAGTTTTGACGAAAAAGTACCAAGAATTAACAGATAAACAATATAAAAGATTGAATTCCATCATTGCCATACCTAATCATATACACAAATCAGCGCCGCTTGTTGTACATTAGAGACACGCGATCACGTCAACACGTAAAAAAAAAAAAACATTATTATTCCAGTTTAACATATTGCACGTGACCTGATTTTTATCGGTGATATTTAGTAAAAAATGCGAGTGTATACATGGTTAATTACTGGATAATTAGAAGACTGTCCGGGCAATTAAGTCAAGTAATGGCCCAAGGGAGACTTGTGTATCCCCCGAAACTTTCACCTGACGCGCAGTGTTTCCTGTAAGGAGGGGAGGGTAGAGGGAGCAGAGGGTACACTCCATCGCGGGAAACCACCAGGTATAGGGAAAGCCTTACTCTGCCTCGTCCACTGCTGCAGGAACTATTTACGTCTATACGAGTCACGAGGGAGTGGGCGAGTAAAGTGCGTCTTATCTCTACTGCTTTTAGTGGGCTCTTGTCAAAGTTATTGGAATTTTCTTGGGTCTTTTCATGATTCTAGTGACAGTTTAATAACGATTTGCAAATATATCAATTGGAAAAAAATATTGTGGGAGCCAAACTTATCATCTCCGTGGGATGTGAAAATAGTCAACATAAAAATCCCAAAGCGTTTAAGAATGAGAGCGTATTATGTACCGTGTCTATTTCCGGTACGCCGACAGAAAACCAAAAAAAACACAAGAGATGAAGAAGCATTCCTGTCTCTAAAGCTGATAGGAGAACCTGGTGGAGGCTACTCTCAGGGAAACGTTTACTACGCTGCCTAGTATTATGCCTCTGTAAACGATGACTTTTGAGGGAAACGTCTGTTGTCTCTGTCAAGGTTCTGCCCGTTTTGATGCATTTGCTGATAATTTTGTGTTTCCATGCATCGCGTCTTGTCTCTCTTATTGTTTGTAGATTTGGATGCGTCCATTTGATGCTTCACTTGCCTGCCTGCCTGCTTGTCTATTTGTCTATTGTGTGTGTGTGTGTGTGTGTGTGTGTGTGTGTGTGTGTGTGTGTGTGTGTGTGTGTGTGTGTGTGTGTGTGTGTGTGTCATACAGAATTTGTTGGCCATCTCTCCACATCCATTTGTACGTATTGCGTTCATTGCATCAACTCAAAGTTGATATGCTTGCATCAGAAGATTGTAATGCTTGGACATTGCGTCTGTAGGATCAGGCTGTTTCTAATCCTAGATACAAAGCAATACATGCACTGGATCAAGCAAAGCCTCAACTGAAACTCACAACAAAAGAATACAAACAAAAACACTTACACACACACACACACACACACACACACACACACACAGTAAAGAGGTTTTGAATTTTATTCTTTATAATTGTAATTAGTATTATTACAAAAGGTTATACTTTTAGCATGATAATTGGCATATTATGTACTTGATAACTGCCGTCGGTTATTTATGTAGCTGCCTTCACCCCCCGTCTCTCTCTCTCTCTCTCTCTCTCTCTCTCTCTCTCTCTCTCTCTCTCTCTCTCTCTCACTTACACAGTCGCCTGGCCCTTAATCTCGGGCCAGTAGGTGATGTCTCTTTGCAGAGATTTAAGAATGGACAGCTCGGTAGTAAATTTCTGGGACTCTTTAGCTCTTTTTTTGCCTTAAGCAGATCATGTGGTGTCCCTCGCAGGCCGGCGGGAGTATTGACCCAGACGCGACACACCCAGGGCCTCACACCAGCCAGGGAGGGAACACAGGGAGGGAGGGACGGAGGGAGGGAGGGATGCGTTGTGTGTATGTGTGTGTGTGTGTGTGTGTGTGTGTGTGTGTGTGTGTGTGTGTGTGTGTGTGTGTGTGTGTGTGTACGTGGAAAGAAGTTGAGGAAGAGTGTAAATACGTGGAGACGTGCAAGTTTTTGAGTGGAAGTAGTGGAAGACACCTTCGTGTGTGTGTGTGTGTGTGTGTGCATGGCTAATCTGTGGAAACGTAGCATAATTAATAATGTGCATGGAAGGACCTGCGTACATTTGATACACAATCATGTTTAATATCTCAAGACAGGAAAGAGTGGAGGTTGGTTCCTCTTTTATACAAGAAGACGACAAATTTCCTATGAACCAGCGTAGTCATGAAGTGTTGAAGGATCCGCTAAGTGCTTTAGTAGAGTATATAATTACGGAAATTTGAGGAGGTGGAAGAAGAGAGGGAGGCATGGAAGATGTGAAAGAATGGGTGGGAAACGGCAGACAGCGCGTTAAACAACAATGAAAGTGGCACAGAAAACGGCTAAACGAGTGCAAGGATAATGGAATAACCTCAAATAATGACAAAACGAACCCTGGAGAATCACTTGAGGCCAATGGAGACACTAGATTACCCTCGGAAGTGGAGTTCAGGATTCCTGCCGCCCTCGCTCCTCCGCTTCCCTTTCCAGAAATTCTCTCAGTGATGCTGAGTCGAGACCTTCGCGGCTTAATGTCTTCCTCGCTCACGGGAATATTTTTGCGATAACTCTCAGGTATTTTGGTCACGGCCAGCGGAAGGTGCGTCAAGTTTTATGAGGGGGTGCGGTGAGATTCATGCGGAAAGGAGTGAGGGAGGGCAGGGAGGAAGGATAAATAGTGTGAGGTAGGAAGGCGTGGAGCGGTGCTGAGGTGAAGAAAGACAAACGAGAGTGAAAGGAAGCGTGAGGGATAACCAGATGAGTGAAGGAGGTGTGCACTGTTTGAGGAAAATATGAATTACGGAGAGCTGTATCCAAACAGTCAAGTGGTGTGCGTGCGTGCGTGCGTGCGTGCGTGCGCGCGCGTGCATGCGTACGTGCGTGCCTACGTGGGTTTGTGCGTGCGTGCCTACGTGCGTGTGTGCTTGCGTGCGTAAGTCCTTGACGTAAATATATTTTCCTAAGTGACAATAAATCTGGCTCAGTGATTTAAGAGTCCTCTGGGTACAGAGTGTATCACTTCCCGCCAGTGTTGTGGGAATCCAAGGGAAGCATAGGATACACTACATGCACCCCTGGGAGGCTCCAGCTTGTGGCAAGGCTCAGCTTGAGTCGGGCGGTGTGCATCATACGAGAGAATCTCTGAATAGGTGGTTGAGAGCTGCTCTCAAGAACTTGCTTGCTTTCTTAGAAACGGGGTTAAGAATACTTGCACCGTGTATAATAAATAGATAAAAAAGGATTATATATATATATATATATATATATATATATATATATATATATATATATATATATATATATATATATATATATATATATATATATATATATATATATATATATATATATATATATATATATAATAATAATAACAATAATAATAATAGGGTATGGCCTAGGACAAAAAAATGTACTGAATGTGCCACTCCCTAGATAATACAATCCAAAAACGAAATTATCCAAAATGTGGAAAGTGTCTTGAAACCTCCCTCTTGAAACAATTTAAGTGAAAGGTAGGAGTAAACACAGAGGTAGGCAGGGACTTACAGAGTTTACCAGTAAAAAGAATGAAAGACTGAAAATACTGTTGAACTTTTGCATTAGGAAGGTGGATAGAATAGGGGTGAGAGAAACTAGAAAACCTTGTGTGGTGAGGCCGCTGAAGGAGGGGAGGCATGCATGTGGCAAGATCAAAAGAGCAGTTTGCGTGAAAGAAGCGATAGAAGATAACAAGAGATGCAACAGTGCGGCGAAGACATAGAGGCTGAAGACAGTCAGTTAGAGAAGTTAGAGAAGCTCTGTCTAAAAGAGCGGTATGAGTGGAACCTACCAATACGTGTGAAGAGTAGCCCATACATTGGTGGATAAGGCACCGGTAAAGAATTAGCAGCTGAGTGGGTGAGAAAAACTGAGACGACTCAGAAAGCCTAATTTCATAGAAGCTGTTTTATCAAGCGATGAGATGTGAAGTTTCCAGTTTAGATTATAAGTAAAGGACAGACCGAGGATGTCCAATGTAGAAGAAGCGGACAGCTGAATGTCACTGAAGAAGATGGGTTAGTTATTTGGACCTTTGTGTTGAGATGATAGATGGAAAAACTAGGGTTTTAGTTTAGGGTTTGATCGACGCTAAGTTTGATCTGCCCCAGTCATGAATTTCAGAAAAATCAGACGTTTAATTCCTGAAGGGTTGGTTGTCTAAGAAAAGACATGGAGAAGTGCAGAGTGGTTTCATCAACGTAAGAGTGGATAGGACAATGAGTTTGGCATAGTAGATGAATCATGAATAATACAAAGAGAGTGGGTGGCAAAACAGAAACGTGATGAACACCACTGTTAACGGACTTGGGAAAACAGTAGCTGTCTACCACAGCAGTAATAGAACGGACAGAAAGGAAATCTGAGATGAAGCTACAGAGAGAAGGATAGAAGTTGTAGGAGAGTAGTTTGAAAATTAAAGCTTTGTGTCAGACTATCATATGGTTTTGATATGTCTAAACCCTAAGGCAACAGCGAAAGTTTCACCAAAACCCCTAAAAGAGGGTGACCAAGAGTCAGTAAGGAAAGCCAGGTCATCAGCAGTGTGACCATGACAGCACCCATACTGGCGATCAGATATAAGGTTGTGAAGTGAGATGTTTAAAAATCTTCCTGTTGAGGATAATAAAAAAAAGGACTTTAGAAAGACGGGAAAATAAAGCAATAGGGCGGTAGATTGAAGGTTTAGAGAGGTAATTTTTTTTCAGGAACATACTGAATGTAGGAAAACTTCTAGCACGAAGGAAAGGTAGATGTTGACAGACAGAGTTGGAAGAGTTTGACTAGGCAAATTGCAAGCTCAGAGGTACAGTTTCGGAAAGCAATAGGAGGCATGCCATCAGGTCCATAAGCCTTCCGGGAGTTAAGGCCAGTGAAGACATGGAAAACATGATTAGGAAGAATCTTAATAGGAGGCATGAAATAGTCATAGGGTAGAGGAGAGGGAGGAATAGGCCCTGAATCATCCAAAGTAGTTTTTATCAAAGGTTTGAGCGAAGAGACATACGAGATGGCAATGGCGCAATCAGATTGAAATGGAAGAGGGAAAGATGGATAAGAAAATTTGTTGGAAATATTTTTTGCTAGGTGTCAAAAGTCGCGAGAGGAGTTAGATCTAAAACATTTTTGACATTTCTGAAATGTTTGACATTTTTCAGACGTTCTGAGTTGTATCTGCTGCCACCACGTTACGCGCAGGATAGGCCGGTATGACAACGATACAAGTAAGATGCTGGAAGAATGAAGACAGTGACAGTAGTTGATACAAGATAGGTACACGAAATGAATTTCATCAGGGGACCATTTACCCCTACAATAATAGCGAAGAGGTATCT
>NC_087153.1:6705000-6722500 GCF_035594125.1 Scylla paramamosain
AATTTAAATTTTATCACTATGGATTACTGTTATGGATATTGTTATTAGTTTTTCATTGTATGTTGCGGTAGTAATGATGGTGGTGGCAGTGATTGTAGTAGTAGTAGTAGCAATAAAAATGAAAACAGATGAGAGGAAAGGAGACCATTACAGCTTTATGTAAGGATGTTAATGGAGAGAAAGTATCGGTCAGGTCTTGCATTATACTCGTACGCAAAAGATGGATAGATTATACCGAGACTGGATGGAAGTACTACTTGTCGACAATATGTCTGACAATAATGTGAAAGCAGCTGTTATACAAATACTATAAAAAAATTCCGCTGTGGTGGATTGTGAAGGAAGGAGCAGTTACATGAAAGATAAATATCTATGAAAAGTTGTTGTCACTAAATCCTCGTACGCTTACAAATGGAAAGGAGAAAATATACTTGGACGAATACAAGGCGGTGTGGACTGTGTGTTGTTCGTGCTTGATAAGAGATTAACACTGAAAATAAGACTTTAACCTGATAAGAAATAACTTAGTAAGAGTTATATCAGTTTTTCAATGTTGAATCGCAGTGAAGAACTTATTAATGATGTAGAGTGAATAAGGAAATGTCAAGTTATTGCGTCACCATGCAGTGTTTGATAAATTATTGCAAACGTCAATGATACTTCGTGGAAAAATATTAGAATTGTTCGAGGAAGAGATTTCACCAAAGTTGTAAGAAATGTGCTAAACCTTACAGAAAGTAGAAAATATTTAATGCGGAGTAAAAAATGTTTGGAAATCTGCGTGAAACTGTTTCGCTACATGTTTGGCTAAATGCCAGGCTGTATGGTAGGAGTAAAATGTTGGCAAGTTTTCAAGCCATTTTTGCTGCTTTTTTTTTTTTTTTTTTTTTTCCTTCTGCCTGGATGCAGGATACTATATTTATTTCGACCCTGGATATAAATGTGGAGGTCTGAAATATACATTGCAGATATTTGAAATGTTACATGATGAGGTGAGAAGTGAGTCAAAATATGAGGGAAGTTTTCAGCGTGGCAGCAGGTGAAGGACACTCGTGCCTATGTAAATATTATAAAGTCTGTATTTTTAATTTGGTTTGAACTGCTATTGTTCTTAGTCAGTCGGGAACAGAATAAAACGAGCGTCAGGGAAGTAACTGTTCTGAAGCCTTGGGAAGTGGCGGCGGGAAACAGCAGCCGGTCGCGGGGTCCTTCACAGAGGGGGAGCGAGAAAGGGAAGAAAGAATTATGACACTGCAATTTTCAGTGACTAAGCTTTTGACATCTGAAATAACATCTGAGGTAACATAATTGTATAAAGGCATGAATAAACTACATTGCGTGGAGAGAAACTCTAAAGCGTGTGGCATTTCGTGTACTACTTTGAGTCACAACCTTGATGAGATTGGATATTGGATATGGAAATTAACATTGACGTTTTCTTTGATACTTATAGTAAGCCAAAAAGAAAAAAGCTGTAAATACAACTATGTGTTATTTCTTACGGAATTTATATTTGTGTTTTAAAGCACTATTTAGAATCCCAAGCGATAGAAGAGTAGTGTATGCTAGTAGTTTAGGTCATTCATTAACTTACAACCTTCTGTGATTATGTCGTTGATTGTGTTATTTTCCGGCAAAAAAAAAAGTTAGTCTTCATAAGAAACCTTCGTTCATCTAATGATTCCTGAAGGCTGGACCTGAGACACGCATTCAGCACAATTTCTGCACGAAGGTTTACAAACACACGACAATGTACAACAACACCAATCAGGGACGTCAGAGTCTTAAAGAGAATGGGAGTGTCTTGAGACAGGAGTCATTGAGAAAGCGCGTAGATCTTGCAACAAACAAGCATTCTTTTGCTGTCTTGGTGTAAAATTTAGCGCTGGTCGTATACATGAGCGGCAGTAAATTGTGTGTGTGTGTGTGTGTGTGTGTGTGTGTGTGTGTGTGTGTGTGTGTGTGTGTGTGCGTGCCAGGAATGAATAATGAAGGAACATCGATGAATATATTTTACGTTGCATTGGACTTCGAACGGATCAGGGCCTTTATTTTGTTGCATTGTTGTTGTAGTTGTGTTTTATTGTTATTGGTTGTGGTGATGGTGGTGGTGGTGGTGATGGGTGTGTGTTAATGGTGGTAGTGATGATGTTATTATGGATCTTGTCGTTATTGTTTTTTATTGTCGTGAACGGGATAACAGTGATTATTTTACTTCAAAATAATAACAAAGGTCACGTGAGGAGGATATTCAGCCATCCGACCCTCGCTACTTTTACGTCTCCTCTCTCTCTCTCTCTCTCTCTCTCTCTCTCTCTCTCTCTCTCTCTCTCTCTCTCTCTCTCTCTCTCTCTCTCTCTCAAGTGTACAGTAGGTAGTCAGAAAATAATGCCCGGGAACAAATATTAACGGAAGGTAGTTTGACTAGTGTATACATGGGCAACATTAGAAGAAAGCGCTAAAGAAAAAAAAAAGAGTAAAAAAGAATCACGTTGGTGGAAAGAGTGAAGGTGGAACAAAACTATCACAAGCCAGTAACAAATAAGTTCGGAAACTGAGGGAAGGAAGACTAAGAAAGGAGCACGAAAGTCTGAAGGAAACGTTGGATCCCGTGGTCTTAAATAAACATTAGGAGGGGAGGGAAAGCCACGTACAGGACGGAGTAAGTAGAAACGATCTGCTCTGTTCGGGGGACAGCGTTATGCTGACATTGTGGCTCTCGTAATGTAAGGAAACTGTTCTGGTAACCGTGAATATCTTAATTTAAGAAAACTGTTCTGGTGACCTTTCCTGTGAGTGTACATGAGCCTGGTTGCATAATAGCAATTGTGAACCATTTTTTTTCTTATGCAGGACAGGATAGGCCTAGGATTAGATGAAAAAGGCCATTGTGGTGTCAGTTCTTAAAGGTGTAAAGGGTAATTGTACTCGTAATATTCTTTTTTGAGCCGTGGATGGGGCACATGTATGGGGAGGCTGGGCTGTCAAGGGTTAGGTGGCGGCCAAACACTGCAAACAGGGCAGGGAAATATGAGGGTGAATGATGTTGATACTGTTTATTTCCTCTATTTATTTGGTTGTTTATTTCACGTGTTCCCTTGTTTTTTTTCTTTTTTTTTTTTGGTGTACCATTATGAATGTAAATACTAATATTATTACCATTAGTATTAATGGTATTATGTATATTAATAGAAAAAAAAAATAATAACAGTAACTTATAATAGCAGTAGAAGTGGTCATAATGAATTGTTATTGGCAGTTGTAATGAAGAGGCAGTATCATACAAGTCGTATGTATTTCCGCATATCCTTTTAGTGACACCACCACCACCACCACCACCTGTAGTGCCCTGCGTGCCCTATACAACCAGGCATTTATCAGCCAGGTCATCAGGTCGTGAGAGGCGGGTAAGCCAGGTGGGGGGAGGGTGAACAGATGGGAGAGAGAGAGCAGGTGGCCATCACTCGCCGCGGGCCAATATTCATGACTCCTGGGCGAGTGTCACCGGGCGCTATTTGCTGCCAGTTGCCTTCGTGCCTCGGCCTTGCGTATTTGGGATTGTTTGCCTCACCCTGCACTTCTCGCCCGAATTGATCTGGCCATCATAACGCATTGGAAACAGGTTCTGGCAACAGAGGGAGGCTGTGGGGCGGTGACACGTGAGGCCGTTGTCACGAAACATTGTGTGATCAGGTTGTGTTCACACGTGTGGCCCCTCGTCAGGCAGGTGTTAGCATGGCGACGAGGGGAGGGAGAGGGTGTAAGTATTACGACCCACTGAAGGATAAATATGCCCTGCGCCGTCACAAGGGGGTGCGTGCGTGGCGTGGGGAAGGTGACGTTATAGGCTTGCAGGCAAAGGAATGACGGAAGGAATGTTCGCTGCCGACACTATATGCTGGGAAGGTCATTATTCAGTGTGCAGCCTGCGGGGACACACACACACACACACACACACACACACACACACACACACACACACACACACACACACACACACACACACGTATGAGAGAGAGAGAGAGAGAGAGAGAGAGAGAGAGAGAGGAGAGAGAGAGAGAGAGAGAGAGAGAGGAGAGAGAGGAGAGAGAGAGAGAGAGAGAGAGAGAGAGGAGAGAGAGAGAGAGAGAGGAGAGAGATGGGTAAGGATTAGTTCCCCATCAATACGCACTCGTTTAACAGCAACATTACATTTATCATATCTGACGTTTGCATAATGTGCATTACTTGATTTCGGGAACCCTCAGTACCTTCATTCATCTTGAATACCAAAAATAAGGAAATCGTTGCAAGTTATACAACGTGGATCGGCGACAACACTGGTCAACAACCGAAATGCTTCCGAAACCAGAGTACTAATTGTCGACTAATTTTAGGTCACTGATCATGAATATCATGGTTAAAATTGTTTGTTAGATGTACTTTTCAAGATACACACCTGCATGTCACAACAGGTTCCAACAGGCTTGTGGCTGTGTGTTTCTCACAACACTCAATCACACAGTCCTTCGTTACAGACCCTGCAGTCGTAGGTGGTTGTGTTGTGCAGTTGCGTATTTTGTGGTGAAATGTAAGTGCTTTTTCCTGGCGAGAGCCAACAGACCATACCAACAATTGTTATTTCTGCATGGTACCTCCAGTACAAAAGGGCTTGTCAAAGAAGAAAAGCAGTCCATTAAATATCTAGACATTCCATCAGCTATTCCCCCAGCTCCACATGGAGAAGGTCTACCTGTTCCTGATGTACCAGCTTCGGTATCATTCGAGTCAGATGAGGAAAGTGGTGAAGAGGAAGAAGAGAAGGATGACAGCATTGGACTGAAAAGTGACCTAGATTTTGATGAAGTAGAAACACACTCCTCTAGGCCACATCTCATAACAAAAGGAGAACTCAATGACCTTATCAGGGATTTATAACTACCCAAAAAATAAGGCAGAGTGGGTAGGCTGTCGTTTTCAACAGTGGAATCTCCTAGCAGTTGATGTGAAGGTTTAAAAATTCCGTGACCGTCAGCTTCAACGATTTCTTTGTAATGGAAGGTGATTTAGTGTCCTGCAGCAATATTAATGGTGTGATGGAAGCACTTGGCATTGAGTATGAATCAGTCACAGGGGGCTGTTCATAGATTCATCAAAAAACGAGTCTTAAAGGTGTCGTACTGCATAATGGCAATAGTAAGCCGTCAGCCCTGTGGGCTATGCACCACATGAAAGAAACGTAGGAGAATATAAAACATGTGATGTAAAGCATAAAATTTGGTGAAATCAGTGGGAGCTCTGTGGTGACTTAAAGGTTGTTGTTCTTGCGATGGGCTTGCAAGGTGGATATACTAAGTGCTGCTGCTTTTTATGTGAATGGGACAGCCGTGCAAAAGGTTCCCACTATATCAGGAAAGATTGGCCACCTCGTCAATCATTGGAGCATGGAATGAAAAATGTTCAACATCCACCTGTCACTGAACCAAACAAAATTTTGCTACCACCGCTACACATAAAACGGGCTCATGAAGAACTTTGTAATAGCTATAGACAAATCCGGTCAAGTATTCAAGTATTTAAAAACAAAATTGCCGTCACTGAGCGACGCTAAGTTAAAAGGGGGAGTCTATCGGTATTCAGATTTGTGAGCTTGTTAAAGATGGCGACTTTGAATCAGCTCTTCATGGGTAGGAGAAAGATGCTTGGGAAGCATTCAAGTTAGTGGCAAAGGAATTTCTCGGAAACCGAAGGGAAGAAACCTATGAAGAATTGGTGAAAAGCCTCATCAAGGCTTACAAGAACTTGGGATGTAACATGTCACTTAAAATCCACTTTTTGGACTCACGCTGAGACTTCTTTCCAGCGAACTGTTGTGCAGTCAGTGACAAACACAGAGAAAGGTTTCACCAAGATATCTCAGCCATGGAAAAGTGGTATCAGGGAAAATGAAGCACAACCATACTTGCAGACTGTTGCTGGTCATTGACAAAAAAAAAAAAGTTTCTTCAGCTAAATGTAAGCGTCAAGCAAAAAGGAAGAGGGTAGATAAATAAAAGAATGACACATTGTACATTGTAATAAAATATTCATATATTACATGTCCCGTATCTTTACAACTATAGCAACGAGCATTTTTTAAGGTGATATTTGAATTCAGGGCACAAAATTACGTCAGAATGAACTAATCTCGTTTAAGAAGCACACAACATTTCAAAAATTGTTGATTAGTGTAATTATTGTATTTAATTAGAATTCCGCTCTCTCTATAACAGATTAGTATTATTTTTTTGTAATTAGCTTCCCTTTGACGTACCGCAATTATTGCATTAATTATATCTGTGAAACATATATTTATTAATCAGATGTGCATTGAATTACAAATAGATTGAACACAATTCCTCCCTTGGCACAATACACGAGGTAAGTGAAAATATAAAAGCGTAACATCCTTTATCAGAGACTCTCTACTCGGGTGCCGCCTGTGAGTATTGCAAGCTGTTTAGGTAACAATTTTCATGATTCGGAAGAATTCCAACGAGCTGGTGCCGCTGATAACACATTTTGCGTTGTTGCTGCCAATAAACATATACAAGGCTAAAAAAAAAAAGTTTCCGAAATGTTTATATGACAAATGTCACTGAATTTATATAGCTTTGCATAAATATAAACAAATGACCAAATAATCAAGTCTGTATTAAAACAATTGCTCAGTATTTAAATGAAGCTATGAATACTATTATCGTCAACCATTGTTTGCCGTCGTTGAGGCAGCTCGGCTCAGGTAAACCATTACGATCACCCATTGTTAGTCATGGCGGCCTGAGGGTGATTGGAGGCAGGTTCAGGCACACGAGAGAAGGCTGCGTCCTGGCAGGAGAACTGATTAAGGTGGAGCTCAGGAGTGATCAGCTAAGAAGCTATGAGGAATTTGCATAGTCAATTAATCCCGGATGGCGGCTTATCAGTCCGGAGCCACGCGGTGTGGGAACCTCTGTTTAAGAAGGACGAAGATAAGGAGCAGGCGAGGAAGGAGACACGAAGTTGTGGGCGTGGCGGGCGTTGGGGATCAAATGTACCGAGAAGAACGGCATGGAGAACGGTCGGCATGGAGAACGGTTGGCACTCCAGGTGGTGGGGTGGCGAGTACGTGAAGCTTGTTTGGTAAGGAAGCACTCCAGCCTGCTGGCAAATGCATTAGTCTGGCGGTGATGTGCCAGGCTTGCGACTCTGTCTAAAACCGTAATGAGGAGCTTGAGGAAACACAGGAATTGGAAGCGTCGCGGCAAGAGGTCCAGCACGAGCGAACAGTCACAGATGGAGGGAATGGAAGGGAAAGAAAGGGATAGAAACGGGAGTACTCATAGTGAACATGTTGTGTTGGGAGGAGCATAGGGGAAAAAGGAGATAAGGGAATTGGAGGGTGAGGAGTGAGACACAAAAGGAAGAAGGATCACAGAAAAAAAAAATAGATAAAACATCCTCTAGAAATCCCTTTCAAGGCCGAGTGCAATCTGAGGAGAGGATCTTCAAAGGAGCCCCTGTGATGCCATTAACGGCGTATTTTGAGTGTGACGAGGACGCATGACGCTCTAGTGACTAGTAGAAATGAGTATGAATGATCATGAAGGCGCGGCAGTGTGTGCAGCCGAAGCTTATGCGCTTCACCTCCTTCATGCCCTCGTTAATTTGTAAGTACAATGGAAACAGCGAAACATGACTCGGCATCAGGACCGCGGCACGGATTTAGTATTAAAATATTAAATAACGGTGAGAGAGAGAGAGAGAGAGAGAGAGAGAGAGAGAGAGAGAGAGAGAGAGAGAGAGAGAGAGAGAGAGAGAGAGAGAGAGAGAGAGAGAGAGAGAGAGAGAGAATAAATAAATAAACAAAAATATCCCAGATCACCGCTCTCCAAAGAACACATCATTATTAGCCGCGGTGTAAACGTTTCGAATATTGTGCAGGACACGGAACTGTTTATGTGACTCATTCACTGGTGAAACTGGAGACCTTGGGACGGGCTGACCTGGGAATTCAAGCTTCACAAGCTACACTTGGACCACCTGATCTTCCTACGACTTTAAAATGACGTTGTTGTTACCTGTTTAGCAGCAACTTTGATCTTGTGATGGCCCGCCAAGAGATGCAGGACGGACAGTATTTCGCATTAATTGTAGGTGCTCTCGATAAAGAGACTGTCATTCATTGAAGCACGAAGGGTCACTTCTTTTCCCCGCAGGCAAATGTATGTTGAAGTGTTCTCCACTCAGGTTAGAACTGAGCTTCTCTTCAACTCCAAGCTGTTTCTCCAAGCACTTTCTCAAACAAGAACAATCCTGCAAACCATCCTAAATATCACGGACCCGTACGTGCTACAGTACAACAAGCCTACAAAAGCAAACATGTGCGCAGACTCAGAACATCAAATGACGGTGAACAGGAAGCGGAAACTGGAGGAGGGCAAGCCGGCCCTGCATCTGGTGCTGGAGCCGCCCTCCGTGCCCGTGAAGAAGCCTCGCCTGGGCGCTCACCAGTGCGTCCACGTGGACACTCACAACCGCGTGTTGGGCAGTGTGAACGGCAACACATGCAACGTGTAGCTGGATTCCGGCGCGAACATCACCTTCCTCTTCTGGAACATGGCGAAGCGGCTGGGCCTCATCACCGGACAGGAGGCCACCACCACTCAGGAAATTGACCTGTGGCTCGGCCTCAAGAAGCTGGAGGTGGTGCAGCTGGAGAGCGTCACCATCGAACTGGGGGGCGGTGTGGAGGTGGTGACTCCTGCCACGGTCTTTCCGGAGTGGCTGGAGCCACATTACGACGCCGAGGACGTGGTGCTGGACGCGCACCAGCTACGGCGCGGCCAAATGGTGCAGGTATTTCATCCTGACGGAAGCGACCTTTTCATACGCAAGCCAGACCACCTGCTGCGAAGAGTGAGCAAGAGCCAGCGATCCATGGAACCCGACGTGCTCAAGGTGGAGCTTGCACACCACGGCAAGAGGAAGGCCATGACCATGCTGATGGACACAGGAGCCGTAGACATGCACGTGTCAAATAAGCGCCGCAGATTGCTCACCCAAGGCAGCAAAACGCGCTGGCTGCCCAAGCGCGTCGCCCTTCATATTGGTGACGGCTGCTGCCTGCGCGCTGAACCGCTAGAGGAGGTCGCCTCAAATGACGACGATTTCATCACAGGCATAGGCCTCCTCGCTAAGTATAACGCCGTGCTGGACTACGCCCGCCACACGGTCACCTTTCAGGTGGGCTCCCAGTGGCGGAAGGTGGCCATGCAGACGCGTCACCAGGCTCTCAGCACCGAGAGTGCGCGGCGGTGAAAGGAACAGTGTTGCGCTGCAGAGCAAGCTTTTGGACAAGGTGGCAGCAGCCCGCGGAGTGGCAGACCATGAGGTAGGCCCTGGCGAGAACCGGGCCCGCTTCACTGTGTCGCCAGAACCGCGCGGCGTGCACTGGCTGCCTTCTACTCAGCGCTGCTATACCAAGAAAATTGCAAAAAAAAAAAAAAAAAAAAAAAAAAAAATAGTGTTAAAGATGTCGCTTAGCTGTTAATATTCCTAATTGTAGTTTATAATACCAAACGTGCCGATGCCACGAGCTGTTGGCACTCACTGACACTGATCACTAATACAAAATCATTAAAAAGAAAAGAAAAATAATAGAGATAAAAAAGTAGATAAAATAGTACTTAGTGAACAGACAACACGTGATCTGTTAGTCTTATGCTAGTATACTGTAAGTGTATACTGTAAGTCACTAATACAAAATCATTAAAAAGAAAAGAAAAATAATAGAGATAAAAAAGTAGATAAAATAGTACTTAGTGAACAGACAACACGTGATCTGTTAGTCTTATGCTAGTATACTGTAAGTGATTACATAAAAATTAAGAAATAACAAAATAATAATAATAATAATAAAAAAAAAAAAAAACAGTAGTGAGTAATTTAAGAGGACCTTTAGCTGTTGATCCTCGTACTCTTACTAGTTTATGAGGCCAAAGGCGCCAGTGCCGCGAGCTGTTGGCACTGACTCTCTGACACTGCATAGTAATAAAAACGAGGGGAAAAAAAAAAAAACTAAGAAAATGAAAAATAATTACTTAGACTAAGTTAAATGTTAGTATTAAGATAAAATGAATTATTTATGTTTATGAGTCCAAGTTTATGAGTCCAAGGGTGCCAGAGCTACGAGCTGCTGGCACTCACTGACACTGATCAGTATTTAAAAGGACTAAATAAAATACAAATGAAAAAAAAATGTGAAAAAGTACTTAGTGTATAGACAACACATGAATTGTTACCCTTAATTCAACTGGTATAAATGATTAGATGAAAATAAAAGAAAGTAGTAAAGAAACTTAAGAAAAAAAAAAAAAAAAAAAAAAAAAAAAAATTATATATATATATATATATATATATATATATATATATATATATATATATATATATATATATATATATATATATATATATATATATATATATATATATATATATATATATATATATATATATATATATATATATATATATATATATATATATATATATATATATTATTAGCGCGCTGAACCGCTGGAGGAGGTCGCCTCGAACGACGACGATTTCATCACAGGTATCGGTCTCCTTGGTAAGTGCAACGCCGTGCTGGACTACGCCTGCCACACGGTCAACTTTCAGGTGGGCTCCCAGTGGCGGAAGGTGGCCATGCAGACGTGTCACCAGGCTCTCAGTACCAAGAGTGCGCGGCGGCGAAAGAAGCAGCGTCGCGCGGCAGAGCAGGCTCGTGGGCAAGTGGCAGGCCGTGAAGCAGGCCCTGGCGAGAGCCGGGCCCACTTCACTGTGTTGCCAGCGCCGGGCGGCGTGGACTGGCTACCTCCCGCGAAGCGCTCCAGTAGTAAGAAAATAATATAAAAACGGAAAAAAATACAATAAAATGGGGGAAAAAAGTAGTGGGCAGTTAAAGATAACGCTTAGGTTTTAATCTCTGTGATTTTAGTAGTTTGAGGCCAAGGATGCCAGTGCCACGAGCTGTTGGCACTTATTGACGGTGATCAGTAAGACAAAAAAAAAAAAAAAAAATGGGAAGAAAAGCAAATAAAAAAGTATTTAGTGAATAGACAACACATGAACTGGTAGTCTTAAGCTAGTATAATGTAAGTAATTACATGAAAAAAATTAAGATATAACAGAATAAAGACGCGTCACTAGGCTCTCAGTACCGAGAGTGGGAGACGGCGAAAGAAACTGTCAACTGGCAGAGCAGGCTCGTGGGCAAGGCGGCAGCAGCTCGCGGAGTAGTAGCCCGTTTGGCAATGCCTGGGGAGAGCCGGGCCCCCTTCACTGTCTCGCCAGAGTCGCGTGGCGTGCACTCGCTGCCTCCCACGCAGCTCCCCCATAGGTAGAAAATTATATAAAAATGACCAAAGGACAAAATGGGGGAAAAAATGTAGTAGTTAGTAGTTAAAGATGATGCTTAACTATTAATGTTCGTACTTTTAATAATTTATGAGGCCTAAGGCGCCATTGCCACGAGCTGTTGACACTCACTGACGCTGATCAGTAATTAAGAGAAAAAGAAAGAAAAAAAAACATGGGAAAAAATGAAAAGTACTTAGTAGATAGAGAACAGGTGAATTGTCAATTTTAGCTATAATAAATGAGCTGTTGTAGTGAGTAGTTAAAGATAACGCTTAGTGTTAATCTTAGTAATTTTAGAAGTTTATGAGGCCGAAGATGCCAGTGCTATCAACAAATTAAAAATATTTTTTTTATTTAGTAAATAGAGAATACGTTGATTGTAAATCTTAAGATAACGTAAATAATTAGACTAGATGGACAGAATTAATAAATTATAGAAAGAAAATAATAAAATATGAAAGTTAAACAAAATAGAGTAAAAGACTTGCTAGATAGTCGAATACCATGTTTTGTCGTTATTTTTCGTAATTATATTATTTTCGAGACCAAATTCCCGGTCAGTGCCACCAATTGCTGGCACTCTCTGCCTCCAGGCAACAGTCTTGGTCGAAAGAAGGTTGTATTTTTACGTTTATTCCCTTGTGTTATGATGGATTTACTTGTTGTGTTTATTGTTTTGTTTGATTTCATAAGTCAGCACTGACAAACATGACTGTCATCAACAAGTGACTATTTTGTGAGTGACGGTGAATACGTACCGTGATGGAGGATCAAGAAGCATTAACAGTGATGAAAACAAAATGACGGAAGCTTGGTGTGGCAAAGATGAAGACTCTGAGATGGGTGAGTGGAGAGAGAAAAAAGAATAGGATGAGAAATGAGTACATCAGGGCTCTTTAAAAGTCGTGGAGGCGTCTAAGAAAAGCCAGGAGGCAAGACTAAGACGGTTTGGTCATCTGAGAAAAAAATTGAAGAGGAGCGCGTTGCAAGAGAAACCAAGGATGGATATGGCGGAGATAGGAATGCGAAGAAAAGGAAGGTGGAAAGAGTGCATTAAAGAAGACATGGAAGATAAAGGATAGGGAAGAAATGGCATAAGACAGAAACACCTGGAAAAGGCTTATTAAAAACAACGATCCGGTTTAGGGAATTAAGCTGAGAACAAGAAAAAGTTGTACATTTTGTATCACCATGATTTTCTCAGTACAAAAGGAAAACTCTAAATAATGTACCATTTTGTGTGTAACTACTGTCAGTCAAGTGAATACAGGCATGACCAATTGACATGCCAAACTTGGGCATTTCCAAAGAACCGCCGAAACAATAATTATGATTAATAAAATTAACCAAAATAAAAATGAGAGAGGAAGAGAAAGCAGAAAAGAGGCCTCTGCTAAAAGGGAGACATTTATCAAGGAAGCGCCACTGCAAATAGTGCATTTCCCGAGACACCAGACTGGTGCGAGGCGAGTGGCGCTGAGAAACATGCGGCACGCGGCTCAGTGTGGTGCGGGAAGGAGCTGTGGTGCCGCCGCCCTTCCTTGTCTCGAGGCCCAGCGAGAGCGGCGTCACCCGCCTCTCACCAACGCTCACGAGTGAGTGCGGTACACTTTCACTTTCACGGTGAAGTATTCGTGGTCGCGCTAGCGTGGCACATCAGCATTAATTCGTCATATGAAGAGCCTTTACTGTGCTGATACTTGCAGCAAAGCACTGTAAAGCTGCGTGTGCTGGTAATAAATTGCCGAACATCATTAGTGTTGTTTTGTATGACACAGAGAGAGAGAGAGAGAGAGAGAGAGAGAGAGAGAGAGAGAGAGAGAGAGAGAGAGAGAGAGAGAGAGAGAGAGAGAGAGAGAGAGAGAGAGAGAGAGAGAGAGAGAGAGAGAGAATGTATGTCTATAAGTACTTGTGTGGGTGCGCATGTGCACACTGCACGATAAACCATTAGGCACAGTAGGGTCAACAGTAAGTGAAACGTGAGTGTCTTACAGCGAAGATTTTAACATCACGTTATGCAGGGTATTGGTCTCGCCTTTAATTTTTAATGGATTTCACTTTCTGTAAGTACGCTGCAATAGTGTGTGTGTGTGTGTGTGTGTGTGTGTGTGTGTGTGTGTGTGTGTGTGTGTGTGTGTGTGTGTGTGCGTAAGTGTGTGTATACGCAGGGAATGATCGTGAGTGCGTGATAACATGGAGAAAATAAATGCTGAAATACTTGATGGAAGCGGTAACGAGAAAAGCCCCGAAGAACTAGGTACGCGAAAGTAAATAATAAAGAACTGAGGTAAGAATGCTGTATGAAGGAAGATTTATGTTGTGGAAAGAAGAAAAAGGAAGGGAAGATGAAGGGGAAATGAAGTGAAGGGTGCACAAGTTTGAGGGAAGAGCGTTTGATGAAGGGAAGTGGATGCACCGGCGAGGGAGGAGTAGATTAATGGTAGTAGGGACCCCGATGTTTAGGGAAGAGAAGGGGCGGGAAGGGCAGGGCAGGGAGTACATATTGATGAAATAAGGCGGTGTTTTCACAGGGAAAGAGGGTGGCGAGACCTTTCATCACAGCCACCTTTTTGTTATGTAGGCCACAGGAAACAGATACATTGATTAATGGCCATATAGATAGATACCAAGACTGATAGACGGGTTGGGCTGAGAGGAAACAAGAGCAGGAGGAAAGCGGAGGAAGAGACGGCAGCAGAGGACAAGGAGGAGGAAGAGGAGGAAGAAGAGGAGGAGGAGGAGGAGAAGGGGGAGGAGGAGAAGGAGGAAGAGGAGGAGGAAGAGGAGGAGGAAGAGGAGAAAGAGGAGGAGGAGGAGGAGGAGGAGGAGGAGGAGGAGGAGGAGGAGGAGGAGAAGGAGAGGGAGGAGAAAGAGAAGTGTGTGCACGTAGACGAAGACACGAGGAACCTTTTCTTAGCGTCCTCGTTACAAAGGAAGGAGACGTCAGTCAGTGATGAATATTTTCTTTGCTCTTCGAGTCCCTTTATCTACAACTCCATTACGTACGCCAGCGGTAACGATTATTTGTCCATCTTTCCTTCCGTGTAAGTGAGAAGGATAATTGGAAGTGTTGCTGTTGAGGGGCGTGAGGGAGAGTTTGCACGCGGGGAGTGAAGCTTCTGTGCCGAGTTCCTTTGGTGTGTACGCGCCTTGCTGCCTGCATGTGTTTGCATTACTATTATTGCTGCTGCTGCTGCTGCTACTGCTGCTGCTGTTTTTAGTCTAACTTTGTTGTTGTTGTTGTTGTTGTTGTTGCAATAGTAATAATAATAATAATAATAATAATAATAATAATAATAATAATAATAATAATAATAATAATATTATTATTATTATTACGAGTATTATTATTACTATTATTATAATCATTATTATCGTTATTATTATTTATATTGTTATCATTATTTTTATACCAAAAACAGCAACAACAACAACAACAACAACAACAATAACAACAACAACAACAACAACAACAACAAAAGCAATATCAATGATAACAGTAATATTAAGAAGAATAACAGCAATATTTAAGTAATCTCACAGAATGTTAAGGAAGAGATGCAAGAGCAACAATAAAAGAAGAAAACACACACACACACACACACACACACACACACACACACACACACACACACACACACACACACACACACACACACGCACAGTAAATGACGATAGACTACTGAGAAAACGTATATACCAACAATCGTATACCAATCCCAGTAACGGTAATAATGATAATTGTAAACTAGAATGACACAAAAGGCTGCAGCAGATAAGGCCGTGCCACGAAGGATAATTAATGACGATACATTAGAAAAAAAAAAGAAAAAAAACATATACCAACAATCGTATATCAGTCATGATAGCGGTAATAATGATAACTGTGAACGAAAATGTGCCACAAAAGGCTGCAGCAGGGAGGGCCGCGCCACAAAGGGTAATGGCACAAAGCGGGAGGCTTCAGTGGCGGCATGACGGGCCGAGGAATGCACGGTGGTGAATAGTGATGAGTGGCGGTGTGCGGCGTGCAGGGTGTGTCCTTGAGGCGTGCTGAGGCTGTGTGTAGTGTGTGTGTGTGTGTGTGTGTGTGTGTGTGTGTGCGCGCACAGAAAGAGCAGGAGCGTGGTCAGCATGGCTTTGTAATTAGTCCTTAGTTTTATGTTTCCCTTTGTTCAATCAGATTGCGTATTCATCTAATCTCTCTCTCTCTCTCTCTCTCTCTCTCTCTCTCTCTCTCTCTCTCTCTCTCTCTCTCTCTCTCTCTCTCTCTCTCTCTCTCTCTCTCTCTCTCTCTCTCTCTCTCTCTCTCTCTCTCTCTCTCTCTCTCTCTCTCTCTCTCTCTCTCTCTCTCTCTCTCTCTCTCTCTGTCTCTCTCTCTCTCTCTCTCTCTCTCTCTCTCTCTCTCTCTCTCTCTCTCTCTCTCTCTCTCTCTCTCTCTCTCTCTCTCTCTCTCTCTCTCTCTGTCTCTCTCTCTCTCTCTCTCCTGAATGAATTAGCACCTTCGCTTTTGAGGTTAGTGAATGATGTGCCACAGTATCTTTAACATCCAAAAGACTGGAGGAGCAGTGTTCAGACTCATGCATTTGTTAAATTTCCATGTGAGAGATGTGAGGAAATTCTCATTGGATGGGAGGGTTTTATAACTATCATGAAATTTTAAATACCGAACGCTGTCGGCTGTCTTCACTGAGCAGAAATGTTACTGTGTGGCAGCACATTGAGGAGTGTGCTGGCGTGTGTCGCTAGTATTGTGTCCTGGATAGTCCTGGATGGATGTCCTGGATGGGAATACTGCATGCTCTCCAGCCTTGCCCCTCATCCCCCCACCACTATAAGGACTGTTATTTATGCTTGCCTTCCGATATGTTTTTGTTTTAATTCTAGTGCTGCTAATTGACATCAACTTAAAGTGTTTTCATTTATGTTCTTTCCTCAGCATTTTAAGACATGCATTGAAATTTTCAAAAGGACAAGTCATAATTCAGTATGAATTATTTAATCCTTGCGTAGCCAAATAGCAGCAGTGATGGTTTTTATTTGACTGGAATGCGTATTTGTTCATGTTAACTTCTTAAAGAAGGAGCCCGTCTGAGAAATTGTGTGTGTGTGTGTGTGTGTGTGTGTGTGTGTGTGTGTGTGTGTGTGTGTGTGTGTGTGTGTGTGTGTGTGTGTGTGTGTGTGTGTGAGAGCCGCGCAGTGTCCTGCTCCTTGCGGCACTCTACATTCTGTCACGTCTCACAGCTCCTGCAGTAATGGTCCTCTTACGACTTGTGCTGATTTCCTCTATGATGTCAATATTTTATTTTTTTATTTTTTTATGGGTAATTTCCTTGAAGTAAGAGCTACAAAAATATGTATATAAAAAAAAAAGGCCACGTAATTGCTTCTATCTTCCCCCACACACAAAAAAGAGGATTCCATGAGAGTTGACCAATTTTAATTATATTCCCTTGGCATCCATAGTTATCTTTGAAGTGCTATGGTAAATTTGGTCGCTCCTCACAATACACAATAATATTCCATTGTAAGCGATCATATAGTACAACAATTCCATTGATAAGCGTCTCCATTCCACTTCGCTTTGTACAGTCTTCATTAAACGTTCACTAATTTGTAAGTCAGCGTTTTGAGTCTCAGTAACAAGCTGGAGACATAATGTACGCTGATCAATAAGGTGAAGCAGAGGTAAGCATAAAAATAATCAGAGTACTGAGCTGAAAAAAAAAAAAAAAAAAAAAAAAAAAAAAAAATATATATATATATATATATATATATATATATATATATATATATATATATATATATATATATATATATATATATATATATATATATATATATATATATATATATTCAAATGTTTAAAATTAAGGAGGGAAATTTAAATACTTTCGTCATGAAGCAAAGGGAGAGACAAACACAACGTCGTCATTAAGTTCAGGGAGAGACAGGTACACCCTTGCCATTAAGGTAAGGGAGAAATAAAGAACCTCGTCATTGAGATAGTTACACCCTCGTAAAGTAGTAAGTAAAAGTAGTAAGACATTTTTTTTAACGCAATTCATAACCTCACGAC
>NC_087153.1:6727500-6732500 GCF_035594125.1 Scylla paramamosain
GTATTAATATTACTGGATAATTTCCTACCGTTCCCGTAATAATTAATTTGCGGCCGTGCACCCGGAGCGTGGTATTGGTGGCGGCTGTCACTCATTGATCCCAACGTGACCTTAACCACACAATTTTGAATGAAAAAAAAACAAAAGGTGAAATGTTTGTATTAGTAATGACAACACATGGTTTTGCAAATAAGTAAAACTCACCAATCATCTTTGCAGGGATCTTGTAGTGTGTAATATCGAAAATAATTTAGTGTGTTTCCCGTTCCT
The DNA here is from genome assembly GCF_035594125.1 of Scylla paramamosain. NCBI lineage: Eukaryota > Metazoa > Arthropoda > Malacostraca > Decapoda > Portunidae > Scylla > Scylla paramamosain. The sequence goes on from NC_087153.1 coordinate 6,727,771, forward strand.
ATGATTTGACCTTGTTTGAGAAAGGTTTCATGGCACTTTGAAATCTGAATTAGCTCTTCTTTGGAATTAATATTATTATTATTTTTTTTAAATAGACAGCGAACTTTTTTTTTTTTTTTTTTTCCAGAATTCGGTTTTGCACTTTGTTTCACGTTCCTTTTTATACAATCTTCATCTCATTCACACGTTCTCGGTGGTTTAGTATACTGTAGAAGTATCAGTTACAAATGCCAGGGCACACCATTACATCGCGACTGTTTAAATACTTTCTCATACAAGATGTTTGTCTGACCCACAACAGGTGGATACACAGCTGGGTTACTGGCGTGTTACGAGGCTATGACGTCCACCATTCTAAGGACATGGTAATAAATCACTTAATAGTATGATGTATTATTATCATACTTCAAAGTAGCCAGAAAGTAGGTTGTATGACACTTTTCGAAGTATCAACTGTTTTACTGAGTATGGAGAAAAAAATGGAGAAAATGATAACAGTAAAGTAGAGAGAGAGAGAGAGAGAGAGAGAGAGAGAGAGAGAGAGAGAGAGAGAGAGAGAGAGAGAGAGAGAGAGAGAGAGAGAGAGAGAGAGAGAGAGAGAGAGAGAGAGAGAGAGAGAGAGCATTGCTGTATAATGATATGGAACATCTTGAGCCACACTAAAATTTCGGCGGAAAAACCACGTAACATCTGTTAACAATGTAAAAGAATTCAACAGAAAAATCATGCCCGTGGTTGCATGTGTTGGTGGTGTTGGCAGTGGTATGAGTGTTGGGCTCATGTTGGTTACATTGTCAGACTGTCACAAAAAAAAAAAAAAAAAAAAAGCACGGTAAAGTTAACGCAGAATCTTCATCAAGGATAGTAAAAAAAAAAAAAAAAAAAAAGCTCCTAATCCAGCGCGTCCAAGAAATGGCCTGTCAAGATCCCGCCCAAAGTTTCAAGGCTATAAAACTCGACATCTTGTTAGCAATAATGAACGGACTTCAAGTTACAAAAAATACTTGTAACTAAGAGACTCTCAACTCAGTAAATATAAGTTTTTAAACACATTCATTCATCTCCCTCATATGTGGAGCGGTATGAAAGAAAACTTGAACTTTAAAAACATAAGTTACATAAATGTTTCAAAATTATAATTTACATGTATATACTTTTTGGATTCGACCATATTAATTTCTCTCGCGTATAATATATATATATATATATATATATATATATATATATATATATATATATATATATATATATATATATATATATATATATATATATATATATATATATAGTGTGTGTGTGTGTGTGTGTGTATTGTAATACAGCTGTGAGATATTGAAAGGCCTTGATAACTATGTACCAAACAGGTCTCAGAAAGGAAGGAAACGCGACCAAATAGTAAAAGAAGACTTAAGTAATTGATGCTTCAGAAACGAATGGGGATAAAAAGAGTGATGGTCGTTTATCGTGCGTTTTCATTACGGTGATGTTACTGTCTGCTCACCCTCTACTGCTAATGAATCCTTGGAAGCAAAATCGAAGAACACCGCGAGGCCTTGAATTCTGGGAAGAGAGTTTTCGCTTTACAGCTCCTATTATTAACATCCCACATCTTTCGTATCTATCTGGAGTATTGTCGTCAAATACAACGCGTATGGACTGTACTCCCTGTCCCGTGCAGCTCGTGTTGCTCACCTTTCAATATTACATAAGATAAGGATGAAAATGTTTGCATAAAAGTGTCCTCTGTTAGAACTTAGCATCGCCAAGGCTTGAGTAAGCACGGTGTTGTATCCTTTGATTCACTCAACGGTGCCCATGTCCAGTAATTTAATTTTGGTGTACCTGCATCACGCTTTTAAGTGGTATCCAGGAACTACGCCTACCGTACGCCTCCTGAGTCCATGCGGCTGCCAAGAATACACCATGATTACATAGTCACTCCTCGCGTCACAGAGTCTCCCAATGACACACAACGAGCTGACGTCTCCAGGTTTGCCAAGGCTATTCTCTTCACGTAACCTTTTGGCTTTTAGGTTAATACCACCACATGAACAATAGTAGTTCACTGTAATACAACAGTCACGTTATTGCATTTTGCTATGCATATTTAATTGTAGTTCATTGAATAGCGATATAACAGGTTAATTTGCATTTCAGTGTTGATTCATCCACTCTTGAATACGTTCCAGGTTCATCAGTATATCGTATAACAACAAAATATTTATCTAGCAGTGTCTTTACTTGAGTCTTTATATTTATCTTTAAATTTTGTTTCATGTATATCGATACATTTATGTTTATAAATCTCTCTCTCTCTCTCTCTCTCTCTCTCTCTCTCTCTCTCTCTCTCTCTCTCTCTCTCTCTCTCTCTCTCTCTCTCTCTCTCTCTCTCTGTGTGTGTGTGTGTGTGTGTGTGTGTGTGTGTGTGTGTGTGTGTGTGTGTTTCCCTTTATATCCATCACATACACACACACACACACACACATTCTCTCTCTCTCTCTCTCTCTCTCTCTCTCTCTCTCTCTCTCTCTCTCTCTCTCTCTCTCTCTCTCTCTCTCTCTCTCTCTCTCTCTCTCTCTCTCTCTCTCTCTCTCTCTCTCTCTGTGTGTGTGTGTGTGTGTGTGTGTGTGTGTGTGTGTGTGTGTGTGTGTGTGTGTGTGTTTCCCTTTATATCCATCACATACACACACACACACATTCTCTCTCTCTCTCTCTCTCTCTCTCTCTCTCTCTCTCTCTCTCTCTCTCTCTCTCTCTCTCTCTCTCTCTCTCTCTCTCACTGCTCTTCTCAATCCATCTTTTTCATCGTGGCTAGATTACTTTCGCGATCATTTTGGAATCGTCTTTACTTTTACTTTTTCCTATGTGTAGAAAATATGAATATGAATTGGAAGGGAAGTCTCGGATTATTCACTTAGCTACGATGTTGTTTATATCTACGATAGTGTTCTTCATTTATCGGTAACAAGGAGGACGTCCTGAGGAAGTGGTCCTTTGGCAAGAGGAAGAATAGGATATAAGGAAGAGGAGGAGGAGGAGGAGGAGGAGGAGGAGGAGGAGGAGGAGGAGGAGGAGGAGGAAGAGGAAGAGGAGGAAGAGGAGGAGGAGGAAGAGGAGGAGGAAGAGTAAGAGGAGGAGGAGGGTGGAGTGCGTTTCTGGTAAGTGGCAGGAAGAGTACGAGTATAAGTACAACTTGGGGAGAGAATGAGGGATGGCTAGGCTAGCGTAGGTTAGCGACGGGCAGGAGGCAGGAGGCGTGTGTCATAAGTATACATAAGCAAGTCTCGGAGTCGTGGTGCTGGCTGTCTCGAACACAGGTGGTGGCGGTACCTGAGAGGACCTCGACAGTACCTGGGCCGGGAATGGGTGTTCCCCGCGCCGTGTGCCGCTGGCAGCTGGGTATTTTAACGCTCGCGGCACCACTTCGTTAGTGTGGCCATCGCCCATTACGTCAGGGTTTACGACCACTATCGGCAAATATCGTTCCATTGATCACAGGCAAACGGATGTACAGGCAAAGAAATGTTTGAAGCTACTAAAGTGATTTTTTATCATTAGCTTGATTGAGGCGTAAATCTTGTCAGAAAACAAGAGGTCTGCTGAACTATTTACGGGTATATTTCTGTGACTTTTGTACTGTTTGCAATGTTGAGGGTGTGGATGCAAACTCATAAGAAGAATATAAAGAAAACAATCAGAAAATGACATTTTATTTATATTGTTTCTAAGTACCATTGGTTACATGTGAACGTGAGGCCCCACATCCACTGTTTACATAAGCCTGGCTCAGTGGAAAGAATCTAACGGCAGAAAATTAAGTGAAGATAGTTAAGACAAGCGTTTGACTTTTGATATATTGGTACCGGATGTCATCGATGACACACAAAATTCTGACAACTATATACTGTATTATAAATTTGTTTTAGTTTATAATTTAACTCATCAATAATGTCTTATAGCGTGGATGTTGTCGTGGTAAGAGCCTCGCGGTGATGGGTGAAGACTTTGTTAGCAGTATGGAATACACTTCGTTTTAAAATTATATAGATCATGTACAGTTGTTGCAGCTGTTACTATGTTCTGCTTTTGCAACACTCAAAGCATTATTACAAAGTAAGAAAATCTGTTATACATGTTTGTTCAGAGAAATAATATACACAAAATTTCCAAGGAGGCATTCCAGAGTATGCGTGGACATCATGTGACACAACATAACAGGTTACTTGGTGCCGCACCCTGGCCCGCATTGATGTATTCCCAAAAGAAGTCAAACAAGTTCACTTTAATTTTGGTCTCAATACGAATATGATTAAAGATGCATCCCTTTGTTGTATTCCCTTTTAAGTTATTTCTTGGTATATCCAGCGTCGTCTGGCTGTACATTGGCGGTGCTCAGGACAGCAGGGAGACGGTGAGTGGAAGCCTTCCAGCAGGGTACCACTGGATCTGCTCCTTCTCAGGGATAGTCTGTGTTTGTCACCTGCGAGCAACACACGGAATATTTTTGTTTTCATCTGAATCATCTTCATGTGTTGGCTTGTGTTTTCTACTTACTGCTGCTTGGCTGGAGAAAAGGTTGACAAAAAAAAAAAATGAAAAACGAACAAAAGAAGAAAAATGAGTAAAAGGGCATAGATTAGATCATTACTTTCTTGTCATGAATAACGAATAGTTTTTACGCTTATTGATGTACTGACGTTTCGTTGTGTGTGTGTGTGTGTGTGTGTGTG
>NC_087153.1:6737500-6792500 GCF_035594125.1 Scylla paramamosain
TGACCCAGGCAGCCAACCTTCATCACCACCGCGTACTAGTGAAGGACCAGGAGTGCCTAACACGGACCTCAGTGACAAGTACCGATGTAGGAACGTAATCGTCCTCGCGGTTGACTATGCTCTAAGTGGCTATGAATGGTTGTGACAGCTTAAACGGCGATGACCGGCCTTGTAACACACACACACACACACACACACACACACACACACACACACACACACACACACACACACACACACACACACACACACACACACACCTCACCAGTACCTTTCCCTGTATCCTTCCTTTGCCATACTCACAATACACTTCCTCACAAAACAGTCTCTTAACTCTTCCACTAAGCACACTACAACTACTTCCCAACACGCTTCTCCCTATTTGCTTATATCTCATACTACTCCAAAACACATGACATTACAGTAAGAGTTAAAACAGAGATCAAGAATCTGGTTATTGCCTTTCCTTAGAAGACAGACGGGAGAGGGCAGATTACAAAGTGAAAAGCCAAAATTAAGTAAGACTGAGAGAGAGAGAGAGAGAGAGAGAGAGAGAGAGAGAGAGAGAGAGAGAGAGAGAGAGAGAGAGAGAGAGAGAGAGAGAGAGAGAGAGAGAGAGAGAGAGAGAGATTCACTACCTAATACTTCTCAGATCTGGTTTAATTGCAGCTTTCATGACGCTTTCCGGGTCGTTAAGTTGTGGCAGAATGATTCATCAAACGCCCATCTCATTGTAGTGTTGATACTGCATCTGTGTTGCTGCGGAGGCCCGAAATAGCAGCCAACAGCAGGGGATTCTAGGGCTTACGTATTTTAAAGGCATGAGTACATTAACCTGTCCGAGCCTGTAGTATTGCCTATCTTTATAGTAAGACACCTTCCTGGCTTTTTCCACTAACTAATGACATGAATGTATTGTTAATGTAGCGACTGGAGTGTGTTGTCCTTAAACTATGTGAAGCTTTCCTGGTATTCTCGCTGCCACTGGATGACACATCAATTCTTTATGTTTTTACCTTGAATTATATGCATGCAAGTGAAAAGTAAGAGTGAAAAAGGGAAGTAAGGTATTTTTAGTGTAGTCTTTCATGTGTGATATTGTTAACGCGGTTGTCAAGTAAATGTAGTATAAACTTAAAAGTGGAAACATAATTAGTGGCAGGAGGAAACGATGAACAATTTTTCTGAGTCGCATGCCGCTACTTTTCACTGCACTGAAATTGTTCCTGCGGAAGTGATTCTAGATTACAACTGTTTATTGAATCACTCAACGTGTCAGTATTATTCATGTTTTCAGCAAGTTTACCTAATTTCTTACATAGGAACGTACCGTACTGAGTGAGGCCTAAACGTGTGCCGCTGCGGTACTGCCGGGCCTGTCACTCTTCAGCTCCTGCATTCAGTAAATCAACGACAATCTGATTATGTGTCGTTTTTTGACCAAAAGATTAACATGTTGGAAGTGAAGTTACTGTATTCAGTAAATCACATTTCCTTCTAAAATGAAGACTTAATGCTTGAAATTATCTTTTCTGTGCTAAACATTAGAGTAAAACAGATTTAGAAAATGAAATATATGAGCAATAATATGTAGGTATGACAATTTGTTCTTCCGTGACGCGGCACTAAAACCATTCCTCATAGAGACACGTGACTAGTCAATAGTCTTAGCCTAACAAGCTATTTGGATCCTTTATTTCTTTGTTTTCTTTTTCAAAAGAATTATTGGGATGGGGATGGGAATATAAACTAGGAGTTTGTGTGGGATGGATGAAATTAGAAATCCGTTTTTAAGTGGCGTTTGAAACATCTAATTTCCGCGGACGAGTAACAACACACAAAAGTCAGGTGTTGCTTATCACTTTGGGCAAAATGTTAGAAATTACCTCCCTGCTCTGACAGGCAATTTGACAGCAAATATTGGCGCAAGTCGTGGCAGTTATTTATGTAAAAAATATTGATGGTCGTTAAAATATGTTAATGAGGAGATAGATGAAGAAAGTAATACTTTGTGTGCAATAGAAAGAAAGGATCGAAAACTTAGAAAGACAAGTCAGGGGAAGGGATACAGATTCTTCAACTCGCGATCTCACTACTATTCCAGTGGTCAGTCTCGTAGTAAGTGTACTCGTGAAATTATAATTGTTTCCAAATGAGTCGTGTGCCTTCACCTCGCATCATTCACATTAAACTTATTGCAATATGCATTACCGATGGGAAAAGAATCGACATGATCTATTCTGGGAAAAACACATTGGTTTTTATGCGATACACAGCCGCTGATCTGACTCCATTGGCGAGACAAATAGTGGAAAATAACACCTGCCTTTCAAAATAAAGTCGTGAATGGCTCTCATTAAGGGGAAATAATTACCAGCAGCTCAGTTAAGGCCTAAAATTTTGTAGTTGAAGAACATGAAGCACGTTAGTCCCGCTTGATTGCTGCCTGTGATCGCTAAATGATTCACGCGTGCGGGACAAAGCTAGCGAGTGTTGAAAATATGAACCTCTTTATATCTTTGGCACAAGCCCGGAAATGAATATTTATGATTAATGTACCACCCGTCAACAACTAGTGCAGCTGTGTAGGGCACGGCACTGTTTTTTATTGTTCCTTATATAAGAGTTATATTTAATTATGTATAAAGTTAGAAGTTTCGAATGGGTTTATGTTGTATGTGTTACTGTTGCTGTTTATACCTCTCAAATGTGTGTGTGTGTGGGGGAGGGGAGTATTAGGGAAAAGTTTTAAAAGCGCAATAACAAACAATAAATAGAAGTTTATTTAAAACAAAATCAAACTCAGAGAAAAGAACACCAGCCAAGAAAAAAAAAATATTGTTAAGGTGTATAGAATGAGTAGTATGAGAGCGCGTATCGTCACTGGTGCAGGTGTAGGAAATATTATTGCTAGAAGCTTGTCTACTTGGTGTCTCCCGCCTCGGTGGTTATGACAGACTTGGTTGGAGGCCCAGATGTCACGACTGGAAGGACGGGAAGGCTTTCTGTAATGCCCGCATAGCACCGTATTCTGTTCCTCTTAAAAACAGCTGTTTACTCACAAGAAACGCAAAACAGGGAGGCGGTGCAGGATGGATCTGATGCAGGGCTCGCTGCAGCTTGCCAGCTACTTTGTTACCGCCTTTCTCTATTTCACTGACTGTGGTTTTTATGGCACTTTTATAAATGCTTATCATGTTCGTCTACATTAAGAAATTTACAGTGAATGCTTTCCCGCCAACAATCACGTTTTTTTTTTTTTTTTTTTTCTCAAGAGATAGTCCGTCTTTGTCATTTCACGGATGGGTGGTGTCAACTAGAATGCTCTGCTGCTTCTCGTCTGGTATATAGTCTGCCTGTTTTGTACATATATAACAGGCTTAGGTGTTATAATCACTGTATTCCCCACTGCCTAAAGTGGAAGTGAGACTATCGTTTCCCCATATTGCTGTTTATTACTATTGTCGTTCGTGTGAATGTTTTATAAGAACTAAATTAAGTTTTAGAGCTTCATTGAGCTAGGTAGCTACTAACTGTGAGGCGCTGCTTGTGTACTGTACATCCTTAATTGTTTATCTATATATCTATCTATCTCGATCTGTCTGTCGTGTAATCTCTCTCTCTCTCTCTCTCTCTCTCTCTCTCTCTCTCTCTCTCTCTCTCTCTCTCTCTCTCTCTCTCTCTCTCTCTCTCTCTCTCTCTCTCTCTCTCGTCCGTCCGTCTGTCTGTCTGTGCAACAATGGAGACTCGGTCCCTAACGGTATAGCTATTGAAGGACAATATTGTTTTCGCGGCCACAGTTACTTCAGCATTATATGGCTTGACGGAGCGTCGTTTGCAATGGTGAAAAGACCCAGTTAGCTTCCATTATTGATGATGTGTGCCTAGATTATTATTGCAGCAAAATATACGGAGACAAAAAATGTTTATGGTTATTTCTGGTGTAAATTTTGCATTTGGCAATTTTATAGCACCAAAACTTCTGAGGTTGCTGACATCAGTAACGACTCTATGTATGACGGCAGATAATAAACATTTTCAACAGAAACGAAGACGCAGCAGCTACCTATGCAATACTGATCCAGTTTTAGAGAAATATTCACAGATATACACTCGTGTGTATGATTGCGCGAAAAAAAATTTATTACCACAGAATTTTTTCCATGATAGAAGAAAAAATGAAGCTCGATATTCCTTTTTGTTTCTGATAGTTCTCATTCTGAATATGACACTGTGATGTCTTCACTTCTGAAAATATTTAGAATATTCGTGAATCGTCGAAATTTACTCACAGAAGATCAAATATTAGACTGACCGAGGTGGAGCTCGCAGCTTGCTAGGGACATTTGCTCTGCTAAATGTAAGACTGGATGATGAAGAAAACAGATATTTCGTGTCCCTTTTTCTTTGTGAAAATAATGTAAAAAATGTAAACATAATGTAATGTGCTGAATATTTTACTATTTACTTTTGGTAGAGATGTGTGTGTGTGTGTGTGTGTGTGTGTGTGTGTGTGTGTGTGTGTGTGTGTGTGTGTGTGTGCATCAGAACGTCAACTTTCAAGTGTCCATAATTTATTACCTTATTCACAATCCGAAACTTTGCCACGTCTTTTCCCAAGACTGGAGTCAAGAAAAATGCCCTGCATTTGTTCATCTCTCTTTACTCCATCCAGATTTTACAGCCGTGCTGGCCTCTACTATTCTCTTACTAAAGCTGAACTTCATACGCATATTTATTGGAAACCAGTGCTAGACGACTACATGTTTTTATTTATTTATCTTTTAATCCTATGATTTCATCAATATCTGACATAATAATGCGTTCCATTATTTTTTTATCTTTTTTATACCATTTTGGCCGCGTGGGCTTAATGGTGTGCAGGATATTTATTTGTGCTTCCGTTCTGATTCTATGCTCTTGTTGTTTCTTTTCAACTTGATGAGTTATCTTGAACTTCACGTTCATGTAGAAGGTAGTCAGGTTTGTATTCATGCTGACGAAAAAAAGAAGATATCTGGAATCCTTCAGATTTAGACTTTGATTTTCCGTCTCACCATCTCACATATCAACTCTTGATAAAACAAGCTTTATGAATTTAGTGTTGTGTTGCCTTCGCAGTTTTGCCTTGCACGCTGACTCAGTCAATCAGTCAGTAAATCAAATAGTCAGTCAATCAACGAATAACATTTTTATGCAGATAATATATAAGAGCACAAACATGTTAATAAGATCCATAGGAAGGTTGTTTACTGTCGTACTCTTAAACGAGGAGAGCCACCTAGTGAAGGCCATTGCCATCTAGGTAATCGCTTCCCACTCGAGGAAATGCCGACCAGTCATGGTGTGCTACAAGCTTTAATTCTCGTCTAAATATCTGTGCAAAGCGATCGTTGCTTCGTTTTCTAAATTTATCCCAAATACATAAAGTAAAAAGAAAGGAAAATCCCGATATGTTTCTTCCAAGATTAATTCTCATCTATTTATGTTAGACATAAACGGATTGCCTCTTTTATTCATTCATTGTATGAGCAAGAAAACGGGACCGACATCTCACCAAACCTTGTCCCCGCCGCCAGGCCTTCCTTCCTCCAGCGCCTCGCAAGTCCCGTCCTCTCTGCCACACTGGAGCACAGACTCGCCACCCACCACTACCTCCATATCTTCTCCCGTCCACGTCAACTCGCTTCGCTGAACACGCTGGACGGGAAGGAAAACCATCTGGTCTATTCTTCATTACTTTATATGCTGGACGTGTGTTGACAGTACTAACTCATATATCTTACCCTGCTACTGGGTTGATTCCAGAAGACAAAGTCCCTTGGCGGCAGTATTGAGATTTATGGTTCTCGAAGGGGTCATACTCAACAGTGTATATTGCCTAACCAAGGCGCGGGAGCTTAACTAGTGGTAAAATTCCTCGATGTTTGGCCTGTACAGTCTTTTATTTACATATTCATTGACCCGACGCTGCGCGTGCTTACGAGTACATATATACGTATTATAACACACACACACACACACACATATATATATATATATATATATATATATATATATATATATATATATATATATATATATATATATATATATATATACGAGTATATATACTCGTATATATATATATATATATATATATATATATATATATATATATATATATATATATATATATATATATATATATATATATATATATATATATATATATATATAATATTATTAATGGAGAGCCTGTAATATTTGTAGGCTTTGTTCCTGGATGCTTTGATGGGTCGGCCTGTAAGGTTGATTATTCCTTGAGATCTTGGATAATCATCCCCAGGTCGCTGTAACATCGCTAGCAAGATTTAATAACTGAGACCCGTAGAGGCTCCTGCTGATCCCACATGTCCCTGATGCAATCACAATGGAATCCAGTATTAGCAGCAGGAAGTGAGTGATCTTCGGCCACGAGTATCACAGAAAGCTGACAAGTTTATTTGAACTCTGGATCATGAGTTTGTTATGGCTGTGAGCTGAACTTATTTTAGATTCTAGTATTTTACGTACTATATTCTCGTTACTATAAAGAGAAAAGACATGATTTTAGGCACAATAAATACAAAACAAGCTGCATTACTAGAGTCACGTTCATGTGATCCTGCCTGTCCCCTTCCAAGCCGAAGTCCCTCGTCTGTAATCCGAGTAGCCGCACCTTCCTGGCTCGGATAGTCACGGAGCAGCCACTCAGCCCAGGACCAGACGACACTCCTTCGTCAGTGTCACGTTCAGGGAGGTGGCGGGAGGCTGTGGTGATAATGAGGTCAATTAATACAACGGTGGAAGACAAGTGTGGACGAGAGAGAGAGAGAGAGAGAGAGAGAGAGAGAGAGAGAGAGAGAGAGAGAGAGAGAGAGAGAGAGAGAGAGAGAGAGAGAGAGAGAGAGAGAGAGAGAGAGAGAGAGAGAGAGAGAGAGAGAGAGAATATCACCATGTTGTTGCTAACCGTGAGAGGAAAGAGGAATGGGGAGAAAGGGAAAGACTGTTGTTGTTGTTGTTGCTGTTGTACAGCAGTAGAAGTGGCATTAGTAGTAATCGTAGTAGAAGTAGTAGTAGTAGTAGTAGTGATCCACGAGTAGAAGTAGTAACAGCAGCAACAACAAAAATTATAAAATGATAATTATAATATTTTCTACTGCTACTACTACTACTACTACTACTACTACTACTACTACTACTACTACTGCTACTACTACTACTACTACTACTACTACTACTGCTACTACTACTACTACTACTACTACTACTACTACTACTACTACTACTACTACTACTGCTACTACTACTGCTACTACTACTACTACTACTACTACTACTACTACTACTACTACTACTACTGCTGCTGCTGCTGTTGCTGCTGCTGTTACTGCTATTGCTACTGCTACTGATGTTGTTGCTGGTGCTACTAGTAATAGTAACAGTAATGATGAGGATGATGATGATGATAATAATCATAATCATAATCATAATAATAATAGTAATAATAATGATAACAACAACAACAACAACAACAACAACAACAACAACAACAACAACAATAATAATAATAATAATAACAATAATAATAATAATAATAATAATAATAATAATAATAATAATAATAATAAAAATAATAAAGCAACAGCAACAATAGCAGCTTGAATAACAACAACGATGACAACAGTATTCTATCTTTCCGTTTGGAAAACCAAAAACAAGAACGTTTGACAGCAAGAGTTAATAACTCATCTCTTCCTTTGTTGACAGTTTATCAGCGACATATTTGGGTTAACTATTAGGGAGGAAGAAGATATGAGTGGTTTCAAAATTCACTGAAATAAAGTAATGATTGTGTTGGAAACTAAGCCAATAAGCAGAATACATTAGTTTCACAATATCACAGGCAAATAAAGGCAAATAAAAACAAGTGGCAGTACACACAAGATTAATAGTCCGGCCACAATCTGGCGCCGTCATTTGACTTCCTGCAATGAACCTGCTTGTCTAAGGTGTTTATTTATTTATTAATTAATTATTTTTTTTGCAGGAGTTACTAAATTGTTTTCACTGGCAAGAGAACCGAGACACACAGGTCCTTTTCCAAATTTCATTCAGAATGCATAAGTCAGTCATATTTGCGCAATCTCAGACGCGCCGATCAATAGAAGGCGTTAGACAAAGATCAAACTGGAAGAACGCGACAGCGAGACAGAATGCTTGTTACCCCCGCCTTTCCATGAACACGGCTGGAGCAAAAAACCTACTATCCTGCTGCAAGAAAATAAAAAAAGGACAACCCTATAAAGATAAAGTGGAAAAAGGAGAGAAAGAAAAGAAAAACTTATGAATTGGAGTGTCTTTCGTTTGTATATTCGTAATGGAAGGCAGCCTTGAGGGAGGGATGGAAGGAAGCGCTTAGGGGAGTTGCATAGAAGATGGAGAGAGAAAGGATGAGTGAACCAAGTGAAAGTGACGGGAGGAGGCCGATGAAAGGACGGCAGGGAGGAGAGTCAAGGTTGATGGTGAGCCGCCGAGGGTCAATATGCAGAATCATTGCAAAACTTTCGTAATTTCTCGGATATGTTGGAAAGGGTGTGGTATAATGAAGGCCGAATACGGGGACGTTAGCGGTCGTGTGTGTGTGTGTGTGTGTGTGTGTGTGTGTGTGTGTGTGTGTGTGTGTGTGTGTGTGTGTCTCAGCTTGTGCCTTCATTTGGTATGCGCCTGATGATCCAATTACCTGCCTGGAAAGGAATGTACCCGTAATTCGGCAGCTTAGAAGTGTACGTCTGTTTAATGTCGTGAAAGTCGAGCAAGATGAGGAGGGGGACTGCAGTCATACCCTGAAGACACGTGTGGAGTTGCTGAGTCAAGGTCAAACCACGCAAAGATCTCGCTGTTGGTTGGGTGTACTTAGACGCAGCACTGACAAAACTGGTGCCTGCAGGTCTACCTGTCTACACGTGTAGATCTTCCCTGTCACGCTGATTAAATTGCTCAGTAAAAGCCCCTGGTGGTAGGAGGGGGTGGTAAGGAATCACCATGGCTGGCTTTTACGCATGGCTGGGCTTAATTATTTAAGTACTTTTTTTTCTTAACAAGTTTTCACTTGAGTGGCCAAGAGGAGGGCTGCAGTCTCACTGGCAGACTCACAGCGCCACTAGGGGATACGTATATCATACATACAAACTTTAATCTGTGGCGTCGCCGACCTCCTGATGCTCCTCTAATATGCCGATCCCTGCCTCCAAAGCCCCAGTGACCATCTCTTACGTCTCCTGGATGAACTTTGAAGGCCGTATACAGACAGAATGTTATCTACGGATAAAAATTTCAAAATTTGTATTAGGTCAATCACGTTCTGAGGTTCCCATTAAGAGAGTCCAGGAAATAAATATTGTTCGAGGAATTCCTTATATTGATGAAGCTAAAACATATGTGTAAATGTAGTAATAGACTATGGATGGATGAGTATGAATGGTACGTGAGGGGTAGGTTTGAAATGCGCACACTCACATCCCTCTGCGTTCTGTTCCTCCTTTACTGTACCAGATGCTGGGTCTTGTGGTCCAGGAAATACGCTTTCACTGTCGTATCTTTTTAGACACATGTTCTGCCGGTCTCCATTTTTTTTTTTTTGTGTATGCTTGTGTTATATTTACAGTTATCAGTTAATGATAATTTCCTGTGTCACAGTGAATTTTTCCATACTTACTTCTTTATTCCTACACTGCACTCCATTTCTTATTACAAAATTGTACGTTCATTTTTGAAGTTCCATATTTGTAAGTCATACACATATGGAATGGACTGGTAAAACCTCACCGGATTTGGTTGCTCATGTTTAGTTGTTGCTTTTAATACCATGATGTTTTGTTGAGCGAATTGTCGACGCGATTATTGTACTTGAATGTCATGTATTATTGTTCCGCAGTCCTTGTCACCATTTTGTCACTGTATCAAACATTCATCTTTCAATGAAATTAATTGCGATTTGCTTGGTCCCTTTTTGTTTCTAGTATTTTGCTCTCCGGTATTTTTATTTATTTTTTTATTTGATACTATTCATATCTATAATATCCTTTTTTGCCATTTTTTAAACTAATTAATGAACTCCGCTCCACACTGCTCGTCTCATATATTTTATTTGCGCTTTGCATATTCCTTCCCTTCATTACATTTCGTGCTATGAATATCTCCTTTTTTTTTTTTTCTTGAGCTGCACTTTTTCTTTCTTATCACCTCTGCAGCTCCCTTGATTACTCTTATTAAGTAGGAGATATAATATTCCCCAACACATAACCTGGATAGTTTTTCTTCTTTAATTAAAATCTGCCTTGCTGTGGCTCATTCTGTTTGGGGAAATGTTCACTCTAAAAACTTTCTTCCCCTTTGCTTTCTGAGTCTGAGCACTATTTCGAAGCCAGCGGTTCTTTGTTCACATTCTGCATGTGTGTGTGTGTGTGTGTGTGTGTGTGTGTGTGTGTGTGTGTGTGTGTGTGTGTGTGTGTGTGTGTGTGTGTGTGTGTGTGTGTGTGTGTGTGTGTGTGTGTGTGTGTGTGTGTGTGTGTGTGTGTGTGTGTGCGCGCTCCATTATCTTACTTTTCCTTCATTGTAAAGTACTTAATAAAACGTCGCTTACTTTTTATCATTGTAGTCAACTGAAAACTCTTCGAGAGATCTTTATTTTCATGCCATTGCTTAAAGATACTGTAATTAAACCATTTTTTTTTGTTGCCATTATTTTGGTAAAGAAACAAAAATCCTCCTCATCACATGGCATGCATCGATATTATTCTTTTCCATTTCAAGTCGAATAATAAACGTTCAAGTTTGGATTTTTTTTTCACATACGCGCACGCACGCACGCACGCTCTCTCTCTCTCTCTCTCTCTCTCTCTCTCTCTCTCTCTCTCTCTCTCTCTCTCTCTCTCTCTCTCTCTCTCTCTCTCTCTCTCTCTCTCTCTCTCTCTCTCTCTCTCTCTCTCAGCACCGTTCTTGCATAACACGCCACCAACAGACGCCAGTAACGCAGCTTTTCAACTTTTCCTCCCGTTTTCACTTTACTCATCCCAGTATGTCCTGCTGCTGGACTGCCTCTTACTCGACATGGTGTGCTGATAGATGAAGCTAGGGTTTCGAAAGCAGTTATTAATTTTTCACTGTAATATCAAATAGATGACACGTACAAAATAGATTACTTATACGAACGTCAGCATGATCTTAGTCCGTGACATATACGTAGGATGAATTTTCGAACTGGTCTCCATGAATAATCCCTCTCATAAAAATGCGCTCTGTCTTCCTGAATCTGACGTGAAAGATATAAAAAAAATAAAGATAAATACTGACGGACGCTCCTGGTCAGTGACGTAGATTAATATTTTCAAGTGAGTCTTATTCATTTTTATTTTTTTGTATCCTAGTAAATGGACACCTAAAGTTGGTAATGATAAGGCTGATTATAGTTTGTTGTATAATGAAACAGAAAAAGCGTATTTTTTTTTATAATTTATGGAAATTAATGTGTGTGTGTGTGTGTGTGTGTGTGTGTGTGTGTGTGTGTGTGTGTGTGTGTGTGTGTGTGTGTGTGTGTGTGTGTGTTTGTATGCTGTTGTCATGATAATTTTACAAACAAAAACTAATGAAATATTTTTACTTCTACCGGAACAGTAAAGTACAAATCTTTTTATTTCACATTCCTGTGTTTACAGGAGTGTGTACCGCCGCCTCAGACTGAGCACAAACACGCTTTGGGCGACGGGGCGTGTTTATCTTCCATTAGCCACCTACTCCCTCGCGAGAGGGGACACTGATAGCAGGCAGGGGAGTGCTAGGAAGATTTTGGAACATTTTTAAATACAAAAATTATTCAGGAATGTCAGGAGGTGCTTTAATAGAGCGAAACACACACACACTCACACACACACACACACACACACACACACACACACACACACACACACACACACACACACACACACACACACACACACACATCTGGAGAGAGTGATGTGAATTTTTTATAACAATGAGGAAACTGGAGCATATCGCTTGATATCTGTGAAGAGAATATGTGCAATGTAAGGTGATGAGAGAGCGAGACGCCGCCACGAGGGAGGGAACAGAAGCCCTGCGGTGTCTGGTTGAGTCACGCCGCCAAGGGAGCCAAGAATTGAAAGATAATGAAGAGGAGAGAATGAACTCATGAGATTAGGGAACTTGTCTTGAAAATGAGGCAGAGAAAACTTTCTCTCCTCCAGGAATGAGGGAAGTTACTAAGTTTTAGTCTCAGTGAGAAACTTAGCTGATCGTGGAGACTGGAGATTGCGTCCTGTGGGAAGACCGGGAGGGAAGAATACATAAATAATGTTGGGAACTTACACGGTTGCGGGATGGAGGTGAGAGTTAGGAGAGTGACAGGAGTGAGGAAGTGAGTGTGGCCATCTGTAAATAAATGTAAGGTAATTACAATATTGAAGTAAAAAAATATTATTAACGTATAGTGGGCCTTCAGATTTATGTTTATCTAAAGGCAAAAAGACCTCTTTTACTGGATTCTAAACCGTGTTCTGGTATACATATGTCTCTCTCTCTCTCTCTCTCTCTCTCTCTCTCTCTCTCTCTCTCTCTCTCTCTCTCTCTCTCTCTCTCTCTCTCTCTGGCTTATGCCAGAGGGAGTGGCGGGTGGGGAGAGAGCCTTCTGTTTTGGTGTCGTTTTCTTCTACTATCACTTTAGTAGTCTTAGGGTCCTAGGTCAGGTCACCTAGTGAGGACTGCAAGATCTGTTGTGGCCTGTGTATCTGTGTAACTCTATGTAACTCACACACACACACACACACACACACACACACACACACACACACACACACACACACACACACACACACACACACACACACACACACACACACACACACACACACACACACACACCAAAACATCGTTTCATCCCCTTCCAGCAAATTCTCCATTCCCTCTCGTCACAGAGCTCATCGCTGCACGTGCTGGAGTAAACAGAGCAACAATGAAAGCGTACTGAGTGGCTTACGTTGTTTATTTTTCAGCAAGGGTGTTTTGTCAGAGAATATTGCATGCATTAAACTGCTTCTCACTCTTAACGCCAACGAGACGAGCATGGGGAATATTTTAACAAGTACTGTTGACTTTCATCTCAAAAAGTGATGTTAATGCTGAGTTAGAAGAGTTGTTGTTGCTGAAAGTGGTAGTGGCAAAAGCTATTCTCTCTCTCTCTCTCTCTCTCTCTCTCTCTCTCTCTCTCTCTCTCTCTCTCTCTCTCTCTCTCTCTCTCTCTCTCTCCCCCGTCTACTACTACTACTACTACTACTACTACTACTACTACTACTACTACTACTACTACTACTACTACTACTACTACTACTACTACTACTACTACTACTATCTCCCTACCTACGTGTGGAAAGAAATGGTAAGAGTACCGGTAACAGGTGCGGGAGGATGCAAAGAGAAGTGGAGAGAACTTAATGACTTCACTCCGCGCCGGGCTACATATTACCCTGCTGCATCATAGTAGTTGTGTGGGTGCCGGGGAGGGAAGCAGCAAGTGAGGGGAAGGTGAGCAACATTATGGAGAATCACGGCGCTGTAAGTGAAGGCCGTGCGTTGCGCCTGTTCGGGTTAAGGAGGCTCTTGTCAGAAATGTTGCTGCTGCTGTTGGGCTTGATGATGGTGCTGAGAGAGAGAGAGAGAGAGAGAGAGAGAGAGAGAGAGAGAGAGAGAGAGAGAGAGAGAGAGAGAGAGAGAGAGAGAGAGAGAGAGAGAGAGAGCTACTACCCATTCGCTCACCCATCCAAACACAGCCAGACGGAAAGAGCCAGACTAGACAGACACATGCAAACAAAGCTACCCAAAGTTCCCCCCTGCAGCCAAGTGACCGCATCATAGGCCCTCCATCAAACCCTCGCCACTCCCCCTCTGTCGGGTGAATGCTCGGCGCTGTTTGTTCTGCAGAGTATTCAAAAGCTTCGTATGACAGGATTGTTTCGATGCCAGTTTGCTTTGTTTTTGTTTACCCTGCACTGGCTGGGGGCACGACTAAAGGTGCAGCAGGCAGGTGTATATGTACGCGCTTTATTTTTCACCGTGGAGTCCCGAGAACGTGGATTAATCTTTTACGTTATGAATTATTGAAGACCTGGGGCGGTATCAGCCGGAAACGCGGATGCAGTCAGTTTGAGAAATATGTGGACAAAAGACAAAGTCAGGTCAACAGACACACAGACAGGCAGAGACGTGGTCGGTCCTACATGCAGAAAGGTAGACTGATTCTTTTACTAAATGGGAAGTGAATAGATAGATAGATGAAAGGCAAGCAGTCAGATCAGTAGACAACGGAGGGGAAGAAATGCGAACAAATAGAATGAGGGGTAAATATATATTTTTAATGGCTGACCTACAAAAATCATAGACAGCCGGATAAACGAACAAACAGGCAGACTGACCAAGAGATAGACAGATTCTATTAGTGAACGTGCAACACGACTGACGTACTGAAATACAGGAATTTGGTGGAGGACAAACCAAGGAAAGTAAACGAACAAAATGCCAGATGGTTACCAATATCAAGAAACAAAAATATAAAATAATATTAAGTGAAACCAGCAAACAGGCCTTAAGTGGGAGCTGTCTGGTGATCCCTGATTGTGACCCGTTTAAGGTACGTGGGCGAGGCGTTGAATGATGTTCGGTATCCCCAAGAGATGCCGCCGACCCGGGTACGCTGGGAATTATTGATAGGTTCAGGAGGGGACGAGAAGCGGAAGGAAGGAAGGAATTGATGATCTGGGTCGAATCATTGTGCGCTATATACTCGTATTGTTTGTTACTGCTACTGTGAAGTGTGACAATGAGGCGCAGTGCTCTTAGTAATTAGCGTTTATGATTTTTACTTTGTTTTTCAATCATAAGTTTGAAATACCATTAATTGTTTCCATGATTTCTCACTGGAACGCTAGTTTTTGTTTCATACATAGCCGAGCATACAACACAAGCAGGTGAATGACGGAGGGTGAAGTGAAGGCAGGCTGCATCATTGGTATCCTCAAATATTTGCCATAGTCGTTATTTTATGATCATCTAAACCTTTCTTAAACATTCTACTCTTTCGTCCTTTAGATATTCCAACCACCAAGCTTGACCTTCACTCAGGAGCCAACGCGAGGGAGCGCAAAGGAGTGTGATGAGAAATTTGGCGTGCATTGGAGTGAGGGTGGATAGGTAATGGAAGACGAGAAATGAAACAAATTAGGGTGCGTGAGATATGGTCTTCAGGTGTAAATTAAAATAAACGTGGCCAGAAGTGTATGTGCGTCGGTGTAGCTTCGAAAGAGTGAGCCACGTAAACTAATGAACTTAAGAGGTATGAGAGAAAAAAATGACTGATGGTGTGCGTGTGTGTGTGTGTGTGTGTGTGTGTGTGTGTGTGTGTGTGTGTGTGTGTGTGTGTGTGTGTGTGTGTGTGTGTGTGTGTGTGTGTGTGTGTGTGTGTGTCGTAATTATCCTTTTACAAGAATGAGTCAAGCTCGTGCATTTTCATCACTGAATATAACTTCATGACACTTTTAAATAATTATTCATGTATGCGCATTCAGGCTCGCACAATTTGCCATGGTAGTACCTGGTTCAGCTTGTCAGTAAATCTAGTCTAAAGCCATTTTCGTACTGACAGTAGCCCCTTTTCTGTTCCCTCCTACTTTCTCTATCCCCATTTTCAATCCAAAGCCGGATGTTGCGTCTATTTGCGCAACAACTTAACCTACTCTCGTGCCCAACATAGTTAGCTCATCTGCCATTCGCCAAGATTTGTAACCTTCATAAATAATCGTTATAGCCGAAATACTCGTACTGAACTCAAATCTGAGCTGCATAAATGTGGTCGGACTGGTGAAAGAAAAGAATTCATTTGGCCTTTGAGCGGAGGTTGCCATCATTTCAGTACTATTGGGCTGCGGCTGCCTGGCCCCTTCGCCGCCTCCACCTTCCGGCACCACCTTCTTGTATGGTGACCTATTACTTCTGTTGTCAGTGTCATATGAATGGGACTGACGCATGAATGATGCCTTAATTTCACTGTGTGTGTGTGTGTGTGTGTGTGTGTGTGTGTGTGTGTCGAGATGCTGTTAATCAGGAAGTAGCTGTCCTCACGTCCAATGTTTCCAGCCGCTGCAGTGAGTGGTCATGTTTTACAGTCAGGGAAATAAGGTATTGCACTAAAACTTCTGATGATGTAATTTTTCAACAGGACGTGAGTTATATCGCACCGAGCGGGAACACGCTCCTCGCCGCGCAGAGAAGTTAATGTCGTGGTTTCATGTCGGCCAAGGAAAGAAGTGAATATATTATTATGCGCTGCTACACATATAACACACTACTACTACTACTACTACTACTACTACTACTACTACTACTACTACTACTACTACTACTACTACTACTACTACTACTACTACTACCACCACTAACCACCACTTTTATTATTAGAGTACTCATGTGGCGCCGAGTGGGAGAAGAGAGGAAAGTCCTGAGATCGTTGATGGATGCTTAGGTAAAATGTTGCAAATTCTCTCTCTCTCTCTCTCTCTCTCTCTCTCTCTCTCTCTCTCTCTCTCTCTCTCTCTCTCTCTCTCTCTCTCTCTCTCTCTCTCTCTCTCTCTCTCTCTCTCTCACATTGCAGTATAGTTACGCACCCTTTCAGAGTAAGCTACAAGTCAGCACCTTGCACGGCCCAAAGTTAGGCAGCCAGCCAGCGCGACGACCCCAACAAGACCCTAGCCACGTGCCCAGCTCCATCTTCATTAACTATTTCCACTGGGCCTCCAAGACGGGCGGCGCGGAACTCCCTTACATAAATTCTGGACAGGGTATTAGGTCCCCTTCAGAGCGCCGCGATCCTTTCCCCCCACCATGCTATATACCATATCGTCTGACAGTCCATTGTAGGAGGCGATGTGTTCCTGAAACCGAAATCTTCATCTTGCTTTGAATGGATCAGCTCCAGTTCTACAGTTCTACTTTTCTCTTCATCGCCTTCTCTTTTTCCATTCCTTTTCATTCGTTTCTTCCTCTTATCTCTCCTTCCTCCTAGTCCTTATTTTCTTCATTTTCGTCCTTATAGTCCTGTCGTCGTCGTTGTCATAATCCTCATATTCATTGTCGCCGTTATCGTCGTTTTCCTCCTCCTCCTTCTCCTTCTAAATATATCTCTGAGGGAGAAGATTCCCATACTTAACATTCTGGACCTTTTGTCACGATCGGGTGTATTTCCAAATCTTTTGTTTGTCAGCGGAATGGTTCATTGTGTTTCCTTTCTTTCCTCATCAGTGACCCACAATTTTTCTTTATCTTAAGTGATCTCATCCATGTACAGATATAACAAAAAAAAAAAAAAAAAAAGACCTCAATAATGTAAAATGAAAGAGAGAAAAATGTGACACACACACACACACACACACACACACACACACACACACACACACACACACACACACACACACACACACACACACACACACACACACACACACACACACACACACACACACACACACACACACACACACACACACACACACACACACACACACACACACACACACATTGTTATCAACCATGTGTCTCTGCCATCATGATAAATGTAACGAATGCCCAAAGAAAAAACACATTGAACGTACAAATCATTGAGACAATATATCGAAATTACCGTGACGACATGACTCGGTGTGTTCGTAATGGCTGCCCCCGTGGTGATGTAGGACGTTCTTACCATACACGTATTGACCTAATATGTACTGTCATTATGGCGCTGACTAAGATATAGACTTCTCGCATCACCGTTTCAGTTCCAATAATGTCGGCTAGAGAATAATCATTCACCGTGTTATGAAAACATATACAGTCTTGCAAAAAAAGTTACAATCGAGTTTTTATAGAGTCATGATTACGTAAGGGTAGGAAATCATCTTCAAGCGAGGCGCGTTCGTGTGTTATGGGGGCGTATCTCCAGGCAAAGTATTCGTATTGTGCATTATTGTGTTAGCAGAGTTAATCATCTCACGCCACCAGAACTCTGAATACGATAAAGATAATTGTACAGCCAATACGATAGTCAAAAGCGTCGTCGTCATTGTGTTTATTGTTGTTGTTGTTGTTGTTGTTGTTGTTGTTGATGATGATGATGCGTTATTGAAGTTGTTATTATTACAGCAGCAAAGTCGGTAACAGCTGTATCATGGACACAAAAATACATTAACATCACATGTAGAAGAAACAGAGGAAGCAGTAATTTTTCTTTCGTTTTTTTTTTTGTAGCAACGTTTAGCTAAATTAACAACGAGCCCTGTTTGTGTGTTTGCCTTTCATTCCGCTTATCATGACTCCCTCTCAGCCACTGGGACTTGCTCGCGTGTTTTGTTTGACTTGTCTGTTTACTTGCTCTCTCTCTCTCTCTCTCTCTCTCTCTCTCTCTCTCTCTCTCTCTCTCTCTCTCTCTCTCTCTCTCTCATGTAACTATGCATTGATTTTGTTATTTTCTTATTTTTGGCCTTATTAGCATGCTTGTTCTCTGCTGTCCCTGCGTCTGTGTTTGTGCTGTCGCGCCATTAACGTGTTCCGTCCGCGTGTTTGTTCACCTTGTACTTCGAAATTCGCTGTTTTACCTTGTACTTCGAAATTTTACCTCTCTTTACCTTGTACTTCGAAATTCGCTGTTTTACCCCTCAGAGGCTGTTTTATATTTCAGTACCTTAGTATCCTGCTTTGGCTATCTACTTTCCACATACCCTTTACCACCTCTCCTCCTCCTCCTCCTCCTCCTCCTCCTCCTCCTCCTCCTCCTCTTCAGGCTGAAATCGCCGGCTAGTGCTTTGGTCAACATTTTGTTGATTGTTATTGAAAATTCTTACTTCCTTTGTCATAGCATATAATTGTTATTGCTGTTGCTATTGTCATAGTTATTTCATCATCAATATCAACATAAAAGTAGTAAAAGGAGTAACAGTACTACTACTACTATTATTATTATTATTATTATTATTATTATTATTATTATTATTATTATTATTATTATTATTAGTTGTAGTAGTAGTAGTAGTAGTAGTAATAGTAGTAGTAGTAGTAGCAGTAGCCGTGTCATTGGGTAGCTTAAGAAGATTAGATACATTTATGGATGAAGATGATAAGTGAAGGAAATAGGTAGGTGAGTTTCATACAGAGACTACCACTTATAGGCCTGACGGTTTCTTGCTTTATTTTCTTACATTTCTTATGTTTCTTTGTAGTAGTAAAACCAGGCCGTCAGTCCCCTACCAGCCACGAGTCATGCAGCGGAAAGAAGAAGAAAGACAGACGCTGGAATTCCATGAGACCGTCGTGTATTGTTGCTAGGATCCTGCAATACGAGTGCCTCATTTTTATTCACTTAACTTTTCCTTCGTTATATTTACTCAGGTACTCTCTCTCTCTCTCTCTCTCTCTCTCTCTCTCTCTCTCTCTCTCTCTCTCTCTCTCTCTCTCTCTCTCTCTCTCTCTCTCTCTCTCTCTCTCTCTCTCTCTCTCTCTCTCTCTCTCTCTCTCTCTCTCTCTCTCTCTCTCTCTCGGGAAAACAGCAGCAAATGAATGGCTCAACAGTTCTGTGTTGCCTCTCGCAACACAAGGAAAGGTAAGCTGCCTGGAGTTTTGTTGTTTCCACTTTTCCCTTGTTCGTAAAATTTCTCCCGAGTTTCTTCTCTTCACTTCTTGTCCTTGAAAGAGACTTGAGATAAAATCAATTGGTATCTTCAGTAATCGCAAATAACGTAAATATTGATGAACGCTCCCTTTTTATTTTCACGAAGAAGGCGTTTCATGAATAAATATTTAAAGAATTATCTCCATACTTCCACATTACATTTCCTGCACAATGAGCCAGCTCAGCTTGAAAATTAGACCGGAGGTGTCATGAAAGTTTAATGGTATTGCAATGGTTATCAAGAACTTCTCTTGAACTTACTGGAACACCAAAAATGAATGTTGTAAATGCTGTATTTGCCGAGACATCAAACTAAAGCATGGGCATGTGGTACTGAAGACACGTCAAACAGCACACAGCATTATGAAGAAAGGAAACAGTCTCGTATTCGTGGCGGATGTCTTGTTGTATCACTGCTCCATTTTTTCTTCTCCATTTCACTATTTTCTTTTTTATATGGAGACAAGTGTCTTCATTAAATCAATAAAGTTAATAGAGCACCATGAGGACGTCTTACCAATAGATAGGTAGTGCACAGACGGAGAAATAAACACACACACACACACACACACACACACACACACACACACACACACACACACACACACACACACACACACACACACACACACAGAGAGAGAGAGAGAGAGAGAGAGAGAGAGAGAGAGAGAGAGAGAGAGAGAGAGAGAGGAGAGGAGAGGAGAGGAGAGGAGGGGAGAGATCCTGAATTAGTTTCCTGAGCGTGGTCCGTGGTCCAGCCCTTAGCGGTGCTCATTTACGGGTTATCAAAGCCGATGGCGGACGTGGGAGAGCTTAATGTCTACTAATTGAATTTCTGGAAGTGATTTTCCGCTCCAGAAACGAGGCGCGCTGGCATCACGGTGGGTGGTCTTGGCCCCACACGAGCCATGGCTGATTGAACTAGTGGCATGAGTGAGGCAAGTTATCTCGTGTGGGATCGCGGCCCGCTGCGTCCTGTCCAAACGTTCTCACTTCCATTACCTGATGTTGTTCATTTCACGAGGCAATGGTGTAGGCAGTGTATCATACGGTCTCTAGGTTCTTACATGCATTATGCGCTCAGGTGTGTGAGCTGCTTGACGCGCTGATGTGTCTCCAGTGATACCCACAAATGATATGTTTTCTTGGGGAAATGAAAAAGATATGCAAAACCTGTTTCTACGTACTAGTCAGACTAGTTAGACCACAACAGCATTGTGCTTTATTCTGGCTTAGATTTTGCTTTGACCATGCATTTCGTGGCTTTTGGAGTTCATAAGCACAGTTCATACTGTTGTCCTCTCAGCAGACGGTAGTTGGTTTTCCTGCAGCCACTCCGTAGTTTTCTAAGCCTTGTCAAGTTCTGGTGAATCCTGATCCTATTGTGTGTGTGTGTGTGTGTGTGTGTGTGTGTGTGTGTGTGTGTGTGTGTGTGTGTACATGCGCGCGCGCCCTTCTGGTAAGTCATCTGTTGAAAAAAAATCAAAGATGGGTGTTAATTTTTATTCAACGGTGTCCCTGTTCATTACAACACACACACACACACACACACACACACACACACACACACACACACACACACACACACACACACACACACACACACACACACACACACACACACACACACACACACACACACACACACACACACACACACACACACACACACTCACCTGGATTTACCTTCCTATGTATGCCTTAGCGATCTAATTCCCAGGTGGTATAAGAGAAAGAGGAGGAGGAGGAGGAGGAGGAGGAGGAGGAGGAGGAGGAGGAGGAGGAGGTAACACGACAGAAGCAAATGACATTGGTTTCCGATGTTTTGAGGAACTCCCGAGTGGCGCTCCTCCCCACTGCCATTTTACACCAATTCGCCACACGCTTCCTTTCATCTTCCTCCCCACACTTTCCTCATTCGTCTTTTCCTCCTCACTCTATTGCTGACAAAACCCATTTTCCTCTCATTTCATTCATATTCCTTGCCTTCCGTCTCCTCTTGTCTCCCTATCTTCTTTATGCTCTCTCGTTTTCTTTGCTCTCCATCTTTCCCCACCTGCCTCGCGCTTTATCTTACCTGCATGCCTTTTGGTTCACCTGTGCTTTGCGGCGGTGGGATCCTCGCCCGTATGAGGTATAGTGACAAGTGGAACAAGGCTGGCGTCGATATGAGGCCGGGGAGTGACAAACAACAATGTGCAGACGTGACGCGCCTTCTGTTGCACTATCAAGGAATACACTATACATATCTCTCTCTCTCTCTCTCTCTCTCTCTCTCTCTCTCTCTCTCTCTCTCTCTCTCTCTCTCTCTCTCTCTCGTCCTTCAATGTACGAGTCTTTTTACCACTCCCTCCTTCCCTTCTCTCACTCTCACTTTTTTTCCCGATTCAGATGAGCCAAATTTAATAAAACTTTGGCCTCATAGTAAGGGCGGCCTGTGGAGGGAAACAGCCTCAATAGGCCACTTTCTACTAGTGTGTGTGTGTGTGTGTGTGTGTGTGTGTGTGTGTGTGTGTGTGTGTGTGTGTTTGGGTACAGTTATGTCTATGCACTAAGAAATACTTGGTTGTCGACTTCAGGTTGTCGTCACTTCATGTATTGCTATCTGCCACGAAGCTCGGGACTAAGTGAATTCTGAGCCACGTTTCCCATGATTCACCTTCTCACCTTCGTCTCGTTAGGTACTGGTCAAGCACTGGTCATGTACCGACAACCACCTTCACCACCGGCTTGAATTCGATTCCTGACTAGAATCGTAGACCTTCTTAACATATATCGATTTTATATGTTTGTAGAGCTTTTAGTATAATTTGGGTCTGCTTCAGAACCAATAGCCTTCGCATCATGATTATGTATGCGACAATGCAGCCCAGATTTACTCTTGCCGTAAGTGTTGTTGGTCTTGTTGCTCTTATCGCTGTTGCTCTTGCTGCTGTTGTTACTAATAGAACAAGTATTTCTTGCTTTACTTGTATGTGTAATTAAATAAAATCAGTGGTGTTTTATTCATGATGCAACTCATTATGTACTTATAAGAACTACAGTTTGATTAATTGTGATGAAACAACATTAAATTTGTAGATAATTGAACAACTCCACAGAAAAAAAAAAAAGGAACGCCGAATTCCAGTGTAGTACAGCCTGTTTGCTCATCACTTGCAAGTGACAGCACAACTACGCTATAGTTTACACACACACACACACACACACACACACACACACACACACACACACACACACACACACACACACACATACACACATACATAACCATAGACTCATCTGCCACACTAATAAAACAATACTCAAGCAGACCGCCACACACACTCACCACACCACAGAAAGACGTAACCCTTCCTTACACTTCCGTAAAAATTGTAATGACCCTACCAAATACAGCTTTGCGTCTAAGTGAGGAACTTTAGTGCTAACGACTTAATTACACGTGTTACATTTTCTCGAGGGAGGACAAATGAGGGCGCGGGAAGCAGGTAATGATGAAAAACCAAAAGGGACTGTCAGTGCTGAAGGAAACTTGAGAGAAGGAAAGCCGTATTGAAACTATTATTCAAACTATAAATGTGGAAATGGTACTGCGTAGTGATTGTGGTACTGTGCATCTCAGCCGACACAAATCCCCTTCTACACACACACACACACACACACACACACTCTCTCTCTCTCTCTCTCTCTCTCTCTCGATTCCACTCGTTCGGTTTCATTTCATTCATTCTTATTTCTACATTCATAATTGTGAGCAGCTCAAGTGTTGGAATCTGGTATGCAGTGTCTTAGTGAAGACAGACATTTTATTGGCTTGTCAGAATAAACAAAATTCATGTCCGTGTAGCTGAGATGTCCTTAATTTGATTGCTACTTCGTTTAAGTGCCGAACAGTTTCGAAACAGTGGACCAAAGCGATGCGAGTCAAACCAGCCATAGCCAGTGCCACCGCGTGTGTCGTGTGATGCTGTGTAATGTTGGATTCTGTGCGTTCTCCAATAACTAATTGAGGCCAAGATGAATTAGGCCTGCCGAAACTCTGCCCCAACACTGCTCATCGACGGTCAAGTACGTATGATGAATAAGAAATTAGTGTGCTCAGACATGTGCTCCGGATGTACAGCGAAAGATATGGGAAGTCTTGCTAGGCAGCCTTGGTGACGCCGCAGGGCCGGTAAGAGTTATCAGACGATTTTAAGCAATACCACTTTAGTATATCAGTGTTGTACTTAAATAAGGCAGTCTAGTTATCGAATACCTTAATAATTGTCGATTAAAACGAATGATGTTTAGTGAAAGATCTGGAAAGTCTCTAGCTAGATAACCCTGCTGGTGGCGCCGCAGGGCCGGGAAACCATAGAGTTGTCAGGCCATCTTATATAATACCAATTTATTCTTGTCATTTTGTTCTGAAATAAGACTGTTTAGTTATTGAATACCTTAATTATTATCAAGGAAAACGAATGGTGTTCAAAAGAAGCAGCTTGAAGGCCTAGGAACATAGTAATCATTATTGAGTGGGTGTGATGATTGCGGCAGAGGACGGTATGGCAGCGCGCCTCCTTGCTATGGTCCACGTGGATGGCACTACTGTACGAGTACTGTACAGGCTGTGGTCAGAATATCCCTCCCTGACATACTACAGATTTCTCTAAAATTCATTATAAAAAAATAAATAAATAAATAAATAAAAAAAAATCAGTCAGGGATATCCATGTGCATTAGAACTCTGTACTTCATCACCGACACATCCACAATTCGATCCTCTTAATTAAATTTATCACCAACTTATCCCTTCCGCGTCGCTACCACTGTTTCCACCACCACCACCATGATCTCTTACCCCATCACCTCACACTAAGACCATAACATATGTGTTTTATTCCGGCTTGAATAAATTCCGGCTTTGATCAAACATTTCGTGGTTTTTGTAGTTCATAAGCATAGTTGATACTATTGTCCTTTTAGCAGACGGTAGTTGGTGTTCCTACAACCACTCTGTAGTTTTCTAAACATTGTTAAATTTTCGATGAATCATGGCCGCTGACATTTTGTGCGCTGTTCAAAGACGGTATAAATATAGTTTTTGTCATTACCTCTTCACTTCACCCAGATCACGTGGCGTATAATATGTTCGTTCACTTTGTTAATTACATGTACTTTCATAAATGTACAGAAAGTTCATATTTGAAAGAAAACACTACAGTTCCAGGAAAATGTGCACTCAATCGCCATCCGTGTCACTGGTTAACTGGCTGGTCAGGTGGTTCCGGGACTAGGTGTTGCCGTAAAGCTGGGCGAGGAGAGGTGGCCAGCTTGGGATGTAATGAGGAGAGTGGTGGAAACATGTCGCATGTACATGCTAAACTGCTAGACAAGAGAGTAATGAGATAAAGTGTGATTAGATAATTACAAGTTGATTGTATCAGCTTGTTTCTCCACGTCAACGTTACGTCTTAAAGGCCACAAGGTTGGTGGTCAGATTTGACACACACACACACACACACACACACACACACACACACACACACACGAGGTTTATTCTGATTTCGAATTATTGATGGTGATTCCGTTTTCTCTTGTTTAATTAACTTTATTTATTATTGGTAAAGGGATCGTTTACGCATGCATTTTGTAGTATAGTAGCGAAGTTTGTGAGAATACAAGTAGAGAGAGAGAGAGAGAGAGAGAGAGAGAGAGAGAGAGAGAGAGGAGAGAGAGAGAGAGAGAGAGTTTTGTCATGTCCATGTCATTCGACTCTCTTTGTCACAGGCCTGAACGGCGCCCACCACTGGCCGGCACCGGCACTTCCGTTTATTGCCTCCGTCACCGCCTTCTGCATGCCGCCTATCCGTGAGGTAAGCGACGTATATTTTTCCTCTTTCTTTCCTCCTACTGACCACGCCTAGAAAACAGCGAAGAAAAATATATCTGGCCATGCTGACAGACTTTGTAATGGCTACCTCGCTTCCACCGCCGCCAGACTTCCCATCACTCAGTCTCCAGTTTGCCATTGTCTTTTATGTGGTGTATGGCCAAACAGACGCTATTGGACGTCGCGCACACACAGCCTGGAGACAAATGGCACCACACTCAACCAAGCAAGAATTCAACACCATTTTTTTTTTGTTTGTGCTGTCTGGTCCCCTTTTCCCTTTGGTGTCCTCACTTGTATTCCTGGCACACACTGAGTGAAGTCCCATGTGTAATTTTGCATTCACCTCCCACCTGCACTTTATCCAGTGAAACGCGAACCTCCAGCGCGGCCGCCCATGAGACAGTGGGCACTGTGTGTCTGAAGCCCCGCGTGGAGGTGGGTAATGGTGAGTGGCCGATAGAGGGTGGGTGGTGAAACGGGATCGAAGTGGAGCAGACATTATTCCTCTAGGTCAGTAGAATTCAACTAACCTTCTATTGACCATGGGGAGCTCTGTGCATCCCCGGACGGATCGTTTTGTCCAGCTGGCATCGCTCGCTCGTATCGTGGTGTGCCTAGTGCGTTTGTCGTGGCAGCGAGCTGTGACCAGAATGGAGGACAGTAAGGAGGAAAGAGGGACGAAAGGAAGAGAAAGGTATGGACGTGTGATGCGGTTACGAACACAGTTCCTACTGGTTCTTGTTTACACTCGATCTTTTTTAGTGTGACCTCTTTTGTTCCTGCTGCCGGGAAATGTGATTTTTTCCTTTTCTCCTTCACTACCACCTCCTCTTTCTCCTCCTCCTCTTACACTTCCTATTGCTTATGTTATATGATGGATGGTGAACTCCCTATAAACAGCCCATAAAGGACCTACATGTATCCTAATGTTTCTTCATGTCTTTGCATTCCTTTGTGTTCCTCCTCCTCTTCCTCTTATTGCTTCGCTTCCTTTTCTCTGATATCTGTTTTGAAGACCTCCTCAAAGAGAATGGCTTGGGATTGCTCTCTGTAGCACACGTCTGATACATTATACATATAACAAGATTTCTCTATTATCTGATAGCACAGAGAAGTATGCTCCTAAATCGCATGACTGCACCTCTACCCCGCTATTCCTAAATATAATGGGCTGACTTGCAAGTGGCCCTATTGAAGAAAGGGTGCTGGTATAAAAATGGTATATGTTTTGACGCAATCAGGTACAAATATTCAAGACATGATAATAAACATTTTCTGCGATCTCACTCAGAGAAGACTAAATGCAGCATCGACGTGGAGGAAATATTGCTGTCGTGTACATTGACATAAAGCCAAGGAAACAACGCTCGTGAATGAATTGGCTGACGCTAAGCTGAAGCAGGATATTGGTAAAGTCACCATGAGCAACTTGGACTAGCATGGAGGACAGGAATAAAAGGTTGCTGCATGATGGATTCCCTCGCTTGTAGTTACCAATGCGAAATTATATAGGCAAGTCTTTAAAATGACTATTA
The DNA here is from genome assembly GCF_035594125.1 of Scylla paramamosain. NCBI lineage: Eukaryota > Metazoa > Arthropoda > Malacostraca > Decapoda > Portunidae > Scylla > Scylla paramamosain. The sequence goes on from NC_087153.1 coordinate 6,764,706, forward strand.
TATGTCATTTTGGTGCTGCAATGTTCAGGAAAAGAAACTGGCAGTGCGTTTTGGAACAGGAGGCCGTAAAGTAACGTTCGGTAAAGTAATGTAATGTAATTCAGTGCGATTTACCCACGGCATTTGGGAAGCGTTCCTTGTCGCGGTCACAACTTTTGGTGTAAACTCACCATCAGCATTGCCTGCATTTCGTTAGTCACATTTGTTAGTCTGCCTCGAATTTGATAATTATTTGAAACTCTATGCTAACGATATCTGTTCTTTTTCTTTTCCAAGAGTATGTATTTCTTTTCTCCTCCTCCTCCTCCTCCTCCTCCTCCTCCTCCTCCTCCTCCTCCTCCTCCTAACAATCACGCTCTCCATTTTCCTCAAGGCTCTCTTCCTCCTCCTCCTCCTCCTCCTCCTCCTCCTAACAATCAGAGACTCTTCATTTTCCTCAAGACTCTTGGTTGTTCTTTTAACCTTTAGTATCTCTTTCATTTCTAGTCCATTTCTTGCTCCAAAGAACTCTATTACGAGAGAGAGAGAGAGAGAGAGAGAGAGAGAGAGAGAGAGAGAGAGAGAGAGAGAGAGAGAGAGAGAGAGAGAGAGAGAGAGAGAGAGAGAGAGAGAGAGAGAGAAACTGTCAACAACGACCTTGACGCCACACAGAATTCTCTGTTTGTTTTTCCTTGCTGTCTCAGGGGAGTGAAGAGGAAGGAAGTCAGTGCATAGATAGACTCTCGGTTTGTGGAATAAAAGAGAAAGGGAAGCATTTGCACGATGTCACACGAAAGAAAAGCAGAATGTTTATAAGTCGAGAGGCAAGATCATGGTGGAAAAAAAAGTTGGAGTGTCAAGGGAGTAATCATGAAAAGACCTTTGGTACAAGAGTAAGCTTAGAAGTAATGAAGAGGCTTGAAAATTTTGCTGGGTGCATAGATAACCAACTATCGCAAAGTCGGTTTTGGAGAAAGAGGAGCACTTAATATTATCGTTAGTTGTGAGGGAAATATAGTGAACTTCAGGAGACTTGAAAACAATTGGAAAGAAGAATTTAGTTGAAGGGAGAAAAATGCCAAGGAAAAGCGAAATAGGAGAACTCTGCTGACTATTACATCGCTGCACAAGAAAATGCGGCGAGGAAAAACCAATAAACTCGGTGTGGGAAATGCTCTGAGGGTGAACGCGAGATGCTACACGGCGTCGACCGAGTGTGGAGTATTAGTGAAGTTTTGCACCAGAACGCGCTGAGGCCACATGTGTTAAAAAAGTAAGGGAGCAGGAAACATTGCAGGGAAAATACGAGGGAAAACGCGGAAATGTATAAAGGATAAAGCAAAGAATTTTCTGAGCAGTGAAATGCAGTCAAGAATTCCATATGAGTTATGCAGGATATCAAAGACTACCGGAAAGATTATGGAGATTATAAAGAGGAAGGGAAAAAATGGAAAGTAAGGATTAGAAAGTCAGAAGGATGCAACACAATAGTTAAAGGAGCACTGTGGTAAAGTTTTTTTTTCACAAGAAAAAAATATGAAAGAATGTATTTGAAGAGAAAATCTTTACGGAAACAGGAAGAATACTCAGAGAAATGTTTCGAATAGATGGAAGAGATGAATGCGTGCGTCCGTCTAGAAAGCAGCGACGAAAAAGTATTCAAGAAATCGAGGGAAAGCGAAAGATCAAGAGTATTAAAAGAAAAGCTTTATTGAGAGTCTGTGGGCATGCAGGTAAGGCTATAAATGATACTCCAGTGGCGGGGAGGGTTGGGTTGAGAGGAGACTATTTTGTACCTAAGCCTGAAAAAAAAAAAAAGATTCGTGAAAAAAAAAAAAAAATCATAGCAGTGAGATTTTTGAGTAGACACTGAAATAATGAAACCTCCTTCGGTATTCAGGAAAGTGTCAGGCCAGGACTCAGGACTGAAGGGTATGTGAAGACCTTACAAAAAGCATCGACAATTATTTTCAAGAACTCATAAAACTGAAGTAATATCAAAGGAGGAAATAAAAAAAGGAGAAAGATTGATCCGCGTGAAACGGTCTCCGACATCACAGTGCCGGCGTGTGGAAAAACGAACGTGATTTAAACGAAATTTGTGAAACAAAAACGCCCCCTTATAAGTTGAGAGGTCACCATTTTTTTTTTTTCCGAGACAAACTTTCAGCTAATTTTTCTAAAAGCTGGAGTCCGATGAAACGGAGAAAATTACTCGATATTATCAATTTGAATAGTAAAATTCTTTAGGCAAGACCCTCGTCTATTAAAGTCAGTGAAAGTTCATACGCCCACGGATTCCTTAATAATCAACTTTGTAATGTCTAAGGATTTTTTAAACGATAATTTTGAACTATAATTCCCCGTTTGCTTTGGCCTTGGGAAAGTAGTGAAAAAAAAATATTGGCCTTGGAAGAGAAAATGTAGCAATGTCGAAAGTCATTCCCGAGATAAAAGCGGAAAAAATATAGACATTCACTTTCTCATTGTTTTCTCCGTTCCTACTTTTACATGATCATCTCAGGTAACTCTGCCGCAGGGCGCACTCCTCACTGCTGCCACATCCAAGCTACACTCAAGTCTGTTGTTGTTCATTTCACGTGTTAGTGTGTAGCGTTGAGTATGTAGCTATGTAAAGCAAATACAAACTAGAGTAAAGCATAATACATGAAGAATAAAGTAAAATGGGGCATGGTGTAAACAGTGCAGTACAGGGAGGGACAACATAACATATCACTTCAGCCGAGGGAAGCCAACATTCAGCTTTCTTTCTGGTTTATTATCTGCGCACTGCCGGCAGTCTCACATATTTATATCCTTAAGGCTTCCCTACTTTTTATTATTGTGGACATAGAGAAAAGTGTGCATTCCAGCACTGCTGTACGCTGCTATGACTGAGATTGGACTTCTGGTGATATAGTATGAGACAGAAAACTCTTCTTTTATTCATCAAATAAATCATTAGATCTTAAATACAGTGATTCTCTTTTCCCAAGTGGAAAAGAAAATATTCCATATTCTGCTTCTAAATGTTAAATTCTTGTTAAAGGAAACTATTATGTTAAGTGGTAGAGTTTCAGCAATCATAGGGCTTCCAAATATGTATTATGGTTAACGTTTTCTCATAAAAGAATGTTTCGTATTTCCTATTTCATATTATACTTATAAACTCCCATTGGAAGTTTATATTGCAGCACACCAGGTTCCTGGTGTGCTGCAATATGAACTGTATTCAGCGGAAGTTGGCGCGAGTTGGGGTGGACGAGCCATTCATTCACCTAACGAATCCCCTCATCTCAATTTCAGTCAGTGGTAATCATCAGCTCTTTCACCCTGCCCTGTTTCACCCTCTCTCTCTCTCTCTCACACATTCGCTGCTTTCATACACGCTCATCCAGCAATAACAGCTTACGTCTCCACTCTATAGGTCAGAAAATACATGCACTCCTAAATCTCACGAAAGCGGATTTAAAATGTGTTACGTTGGCAATCTCCGTATTTATTCAATGCTTCCATGTACGACCTTTCATCTGCTCTTAAGTATAAAAGCATTTCAAATACATGTCCAAGGGAACTCTTCATTAAGGCTGTAGTTTTAACATGCTTTTGCTCCTGTTAATGGCTTTAAGACTGAGACTCACCAGCAGGGAGGAGGAAGAGGAGGAAAAGGTAGAGGACGAAGAGAAGAGGGAAGGGACCCAAAGTGAGAGGACGGAAGGTGGGGACACAGGATTTGGAGGAAGGAAGAATCACCGGCTGGAAGACAGGAAGGAGAGAGGGACGCGGACTTTGAGGGCAGGAGACGAGAGGAAGCAGAGAGGGGACGTGAAAAAAGTAGCAGGATAGCGGCGAAAAAAGCGTAATTTTCTCATATCGCGACGGAGCAGGAGAGCAGCTGGCGGAGGTTGTTTTGATGGCGTGGTGGAGCAGCAGCCAGGTCATCAGAGAGAGAGAGAGAGAGAGAGAGAGAGAGAGAGAGAGAGAGAGAGAGAGAGAGAGAGAGAGAGAGAGAGAGAGAGAGAGAGAGGAGGAGAGAGAGAGAGAGAGAGAGACTTAGCTTTTCTCCTCATTAAGTGAAAGGAATATCCTCGGAAGCAGGAGAGGACACTGAGTAATGTCGTTATTTTCTGGTGCTCGTGAGGCTTAACAAGTAATTTCATGCACACTAGTGCTGCTACTCCGATAGCGCGATTGTCCACTGCGGCTGGTACTCACAACAACAATAACAATGATGACGACGACATTGACGATAACAAAAGACCACTTGTAATGACACGAAGAAAGAAAGCTGCAGCATTAGTCCAAACAAAGAGAACACGAGCAGTAATCACAACACAACACTTGTCTCCACCAGCGGGGCGTGATGGGAAAGGACAGAGATGTGCTGTGTAAATAGTGGAAGGGTCTTTTGATTGTACACAGCGGCATTCAGCGCGAGCTGCTCCAAGCTTTATCCGTCACCCAGATCAAAGAGGTTTGATTTTATCAATGGATTCTGTTGTTTATTAACTTCTTAATACTGTCACTACTTTATGCATTAGTCTTACGACTGATGCTGCCTATAAGAAATTTCAGTCATCAGTACAAAAGATGAATGAAAAAATAATGGAAATAAAAAGTTGAGTAATTGTAACTTTCACTCCACACAAGAAATAAACTGTATATCAATACATTTATTAAAAAGGAAAGAAAAAACTTACAACTGGTAAATTAAAAATATTAATCAGCTTATACAGATAATCAATTGAAATACTGAAAATAAATAGAAACATTGTTATTTTTTGTCAAAGCAAATAACCAGTTAAGTGTTATAAAGAGAGCGAGAGGGAAAATGGTTTTCCAGCTGATGATATAAGAAAAGAAAATTTATTTAATAATCCCTGAGAATAAAAATACTGAAAAATGCATAGAAATTGCAAGCTAAGTTTTTTTTTTACCTTTTTTTTTTTTTTTTTTTTTTTTTTTTTTTTTAGGAAGTAGTCAATTTTGTTTATCAAGACAGTGATAGGAAACTGAGGACATTAAAGGGACAAATTTATTCATTCTTTCGATGTCCATACCGCTAAGTCCTCGTATAATAAATCCAACGAGGGGGGAACTATATTACAGCATCGAACACGTACAGGAAAGTTAAGGAACTGATGAAGTGATGGAATGCGAATGAGAGAGAGAGAGAGAGAGAGAGAGAGAGAGAGAGAGAGAGAGAGAGAGAGAGAGAGAGAGAGAGAGAGAGAGAGAGAGAGAGAGAGAGAGAGAGAGAGAGAGAGAGAGAGAGAGAGAGAGAGCACATCGTGAATGAGAGACGTACATCATATCTATTTGTGAAGTTTATGACAAACAATGAAATAAATAAAGCCTTTCATCTAGTTCAACAAACATAACCGTGCATCACAGAAGAATTAAAAACAGCAGACACTAGCAAAGAATGCAGCGGCAATTAAACAGGAATACAAGCTTACTCAGTATATATATATATATATATATATATATATATATATATATATATATATATATATATATATATATATATATATATATATATATATATATATATATATATATATATATATATATATATATATATATATATATATATATATAAAGTGATGGAATGTTTCCCAACAGTATCAAAGAAAGCTGGCCCTTTATTTAACACTGTTTATTTATTTTATTTATGGTATTGAACTCACTTTGTTACTGAAGCATTGAGGTCAACGATGATAAAAGTAAGTAAAGAGTTAAATAAAATCAAATTCCCTAGTCCCGTTAAAGTCTCGCGGGAAGACCTCGAGCTCCCTTACCAAGATTTTTTGGTACCGCTTCCAAAGATGAGTGAGAGGCAGTACAGATGAACACGATCCACTAAATCACGGGTACAGCTCAAGGATCCATGCGGTAAAAGATTGCTGGGGAAAAGTTTAGAGGCAGGAATGGACTGTCTTTGAAGTATAACTTGAGAACCTCCCGACGTCGAAGACTGGGACTAGAGAAGATATAGAAATGTTTTCCTTCCCTTCACTTCTTGTTTTTTTTTTTTTTTCCTAATATTGATGATTAGTAATTTTCACTTCGTCTCAGTCACAAGCGACTGGCCCAGATAAAAACAGAAAACAATATTGTCACAGTCTCTCTCTTTACCAAATGACATGTGAAATAGCCTGGTCTAGAAAGAGAGACAAGGAATGCGCGGGGAAGAGGATGCTGGAGGTGGATCCGCCGGGCAAGAGAAAGAGAGGAAGGCACAAGAAGAATGTTTATGGATGCAGTGAAAGACATGTTTATAATGGGCGTGACGGAAAAAGGCGCAAAAAGACTGACTTGCGTTTGGGAAGGCTGATCCTCTTTGGTGATCTCTAATTGAAGCAGCCGAGAGAAGAGGAAAAGAGAATTCAGATTGTTGGCGTGCATATTCTTCATCACGCTGCAGCATCCGTGCTGCATTCTGTATTTCGTTTTTGGTGTTACTTGTTCCCTGTTCTATGCTGCGTGTCCCGACTCGCTCTTGCAACAAAGCTCTCATCGGGCATATTTCAGGAAGACTGCAGACGCAACATTTCTTGAATCCCTTGCCATTTCTAGAAGGGATTTCACCAATGACAAGAAATATTCCATACAGTGGCATCACGCAGAGCCACGGCAGTGAGGTCTGCCATATTTTTCCTAAAGGCTTACAGCTCGCCTTGTTGAGTTTAAATTTGTCGTGTTTGTTTACCGCGATTACGTAATTCTTAAAAATCTTTCATTATCTTTTACAGACAACACGCGATCTTGTATCGCTTTTATGTAAATTTAATTCAAGTAATTTTCACTCATAAGGACCCTCACTGAACACTCCACTGATCTATCTTAACCAGACACATACAGTTTATCCCTGGAGGAATATTCTCTAGAGAGTCTTGTGGTTTAAATGTCTTAACCTGTCACGCACAATTTAGCACTGGAAGAATATTCTCAAGGGAGTCTTGTTGCTTTTGTTTAAATGTCGGTTAGTGAAATTTACCGCGAGGGAACTTGGTTGTATCAGTTTGCTGCCCAGTGAAATGGACCACACATTGCTCAGGCGTCATTCTCAGCCACATATTCACCAGCGCGTCATCTTGATTGGAGGTGAATGTCAGAATAGCAGCGTATTTCAATTTTAGCAGTTTTCAGAAAGTATTCTATTTAGTTTAGCACTGAAGGAAATTTCTGCTGAGTGTCAGCCCTCGATAACTTATAGTATTTGGTATTTACAGTTCGGGTATCTATTTCACCTCAAGCAGTAATTGTCAGACGCCCAATCTCTCAGCTGAAAAGTTGTGAGTTGGATCTTGGTTTGCATCAGTTTCTCAGTGAAAGGTAGTGCTCTTCTCGTAACCCTAAACGGCGCTGGATGACTCTGTTGTTGCGGAGCATAACTCAGTAAATTTCTGTATAATTGTTTCCGATTGATTGACAAGTAATAATTAAATAAAGTTGCATTCGTGTCTTTTTAAAGCAATAACAATAACGTCTTATCCTCCCCTATTCTGTCTCTACTGCCACGCCCGCCACTGGAATCTCACAGAAGAGAAAGGCAACATATTTGTTTATGGTTTCACATATTTGAAGTGTCAGAGAGAGAGAGAGAGAGAGAGAGAGAGAGAGAGAGAGAGAGAGAGAGAGAGAGAGAGAGAGAGAGAGAGAGAGAGAGAGAGAGCGAGAGAATTTGCCTTTTCTTTGAAATTAGGACATTTATGGATTTCATGTTTTAAGTATTTACAATCAGACTTGAAAGACTAGAGAAAAAAAAAAAAAAAAAAAAAACCCAGGTGTATACTTCACATGTGGAAATGAAAAGGAGCAAACGTAAAGTACGAGTACATGTATGTCACGTATTATTTTTATCCGATTATGTATGATACTTGAAGTTAGGTAATAATGAAAGTCAATATTGGCGTAGCGGTGGCTCACCTGTGCCCTTGGCGCGCTGTGGCGGGTCCTTACCACTCTACCCTTCCTTGCTGTGCTGGGGTGAGATGGTTTCTGCGATACCTTTGATGGTGCATGTGTTGTGGCGGGTCGTGGTGTGGAAAACATAATTTCCTCAGTATTACGCGAACCATCTCCGTCATGGCCACTCGCGAGTCCCACACCCTTTCACATACTCTCTCAATATTCACTCACCCATTCCCTCCAGCTACTTCTCGGTCACTCCCTCACCCTCTGCCTCTCATCCATTACTTTACCTGCAGCTTTGTATCCTCTCCCTTACTCACCCATTGCATCTCATCTATTCCTTCACTCTCTCGTAGCCTTTTTCATATACTACTGCCTCGAGCTGCCGCCGTTCTGCTTCCTCACGAAACACAAAGGAAGGATGAAGAGCAAGACCTGAATAATTTTCACCTATATGGCATTTTTTTTTTTTGTGTGTGTTTTGTTCACAAACAGTTCTAGACAACGAGCAGCTATCATGTACTGAAGACCTGGGTGAGGAACATGGCTGCTCTTCCTGGCTTGGATACACAGATGGAAAACATCTCATAAATAAAAATATATTTATATGCATGAAGAATCTCACACCTTATTGAAGGAGAGAATACACGGCTGAAAAAGAGAAAGTGAGGACTGTCTCAGAAATAGGAATGAAATTGAGCAGCAAACTTATATCTCACCTGACTGCTAGGAGGCGAGAAGGTCCTCAGTGTTTGAGTTTTGCGTTGTTTAGTTATTCACTTTCCGTCTGGATAACTTTATGAAGGTGATGTTCTGTGTGTTGTGTAGAAGTGCTGCATGCAACACACAACACACAGTACCTCACACGATATGATAGTGGTGATGGTCGAGGTTGTGGTGCATCACTGCGATCCTTGTTTTCCTTTGCATAGAGACATTTGTTTGTGCATCTTTGTTACTTCAGTGTCTTAATACTGGAGAAGAAATCAATAAACACTTAAATGTATCTGTATTCCTACCTGAGAGAGAGAGAGAGAGAGAGAGAGAGAGAGAGAGAGAGAGAGAGAGAGAGAGAGAGAGAGAGAGAGAGAGAGAGAGAGAGAGAGAGAGAGAGAGAGAGAGAGAGAAACAACAATACTTTTATTGTCAGGGAGACCGCCCCAGGGCAAAAGGAAAAAAAAAAATAAAGCCTGCTCACAATGGCGCGTACAAAAAGAGACAGGAGGAAACAGCTGAGAGTGATAGTCAATTAAATTTTTGAGGTGTTTTGATATTCTTTTGAAGTACGCAGTTCGAATCGTAACTAGAAGGAAAAAATACAGAAACGGGGAGAGAGTTCGAGAGTTCCACAATTTACTAGCAAAACATGAAAGAGCGAAGATACTGATTAACTCTTGCATTAAGAAGGTGAACAGACTGAGTGAGAGTAAATAGAAAATCATGTGCAGCGAAGGGGTGAAGCATCCAGTTAGCAAGTTAATAAGTTCAGAGCCATGAAAACAACGGTAGAAGATCGTAAGAGATGCAGCAGTGTGGTACTGAATAAGAGAATATTACAAAATTATATAAGAAAAGGCGAGTCAGATTAATTGTCACAAGGAAACACTAACGTATTACTTCATGTGTTCGGAACAACAACTCTCTTTGATCACTATTACAGGACATGTATTCCTTGCAACACACACACACACACACACACACACACACACACACACACACACACACACGATTTCGTTATCATTACTTTTATAATTTTGTTTCTATCATCTTTTTTATTATCGCGTTTTATTGATAATAACACGATTATTCCGCTTCGACTGTTTCAAAAGACACGAGTTCTTGTTATTTCTTTCGTTATTTTTCTTTTTCTGGAAAGTTTGTTTTTTCGCGAGGTAAGTTGAGTTCAAGTTAGGTCTAGAAACTTGACATGGAACTGTGAAGAAGAGGAAGAACGGGAAGGAAAAGGATAAGAAAATCCACACAGTACAAGTGCATCCGCACCACCGCACACCGCCACTACATGTAAGAGACCCTCCGCTCTCCCCAGAATCACTATTATTACCCTGACCACCACCACCACCACCACCACCCACCATTACTGTTCCCCATCATGATCATATATTTCACCAGCAGACTCAGTTTTGAAGTCACCATAATGTGGAATCCTGCTTCTCCCTTTCACTGAGTGTATGTGGCCGCTGGAGGAGTGGCTGATGGTACCATTGTATACAATAACAGTAAACAGACTGAGAGAAACAAACAGACAGATACAAAAATATACAGACATAAGAAATGCAGAAATAAATATTCATATAAAGTAGATAAGCAGGAGTAAAAAAAAAAAAATATAAATTAATAGTAGTAGTAGAAGTAGTAATAGTAGTAGTTGTAATATATTAGCAGTAATAGTAGCAGTAGTAGTAATAGTAGTAGTAGTAGTAGTAGTAATAGTAGTGTCACTAATTGATTAATTAACTAATTCAGTCAGACGCACTCTCCCAACTCTCTCTCTCTCTCTCTCTCTCTCTCTCTCTCTCTCTCTCTCTCTCTCTCTCTCTCTCTCTCTCAAAATTGAATTTTGTGGCAGGGCTCCTCCCAGGACCAGGAAACGTTTCTGTATCCCGGGTGGTTGGCGTTCATGACGTAATCGCTGCAGTGGACGAGGTGGCGAATCTAGAGCCCATCAACACCACATTATCCACGTTGGTACCAACGACGTGCTGAGGACTCGATCAGAGGACCTCCCCGACAAGCTGATTAGGAACTATAAGGAAAAATCTAAGGAAAGTTATAGTTTTAGGCATTATGCCCAGCATTCTGGCTGGCAACCGTTTCTACAGTATCGCCACCAGCATCAATCGTCGACTTGACAAGTTAAGAGAATATCGGCTTTGTCAATACCTGGGATAACTTTTAGTATAATTCCGCCTTGTTTTCAGGTGGCTGCTTGTATCTTAGTCCTGCTGGATGGCTCAGTAAGAGATTTCCGTACACACAAAAAAAAAAAAAAAAACGGAAATTTCCTTACTCCCCAAGCCAGAGCAGTGTAGCTAACGAGAGAAACGCCCAGGCATCTATCTGCAACAAGGTTAAGGTTTTCTATGTGAACGCTCCTAGCTTACGAAATAAATGTTCAGACTTAGTGTAGGAAACAGCGTTCTCAGGAAACTACAATATGCTGTAAGTACGACTGCATTAAATATTTCACCAATACTACCTCCTATGGATTCACCAAAGTAGAGGCGCCTCTGGTGCTACAAGTCTGCCAAGTGAGAAGACAGATGGTACTGTTCTTATTTTTCTGGAGTGTTTTTTGCTTTAGTGTCATAGATCCGTCTCTCTATGCGGAGTACGTGACAGAGGGGATTGTCCTCTAGCATAGTGACATACGTTTCACATACTTTCTCGGATCCCAAAACTTATAAACCTTGGTATACTCAGTCTGGCTTCGTGCTGTCCAGGATGAGAGGTGGATCACAGATGCAGGACTTGCCTTACGCCTCTTGAAACTAGTGTCCTTTATATTTCTGCCCGAAATCATGCAAAACCTTTTCTCCATTATTAGCTAAAAATTGTCTATAAAGAATTTAGTGCTTGTATGCTTATATTTAGTGATATTTAATATTTGAATTTGATGAATAAGTATAAATATAACCTGCAGTCAAAAAGCAGTGATTTCTGTGTGATGTCAGGGTGGGGAGGGATTTGGTGAGTGGGAGTGGCGGGACAGTGTTACGGAACATAAACTCCAATTAAAATTACACTCAATTAAGCCATTATCGATAAATGTTTTGTGTTAATGAGGATCCCGGACACTGATTACCTTTACTCTTTGCTTTGTGCCAGGAAGTCTAAACAAAATAACGGTATCACAATCCCTAACATATATGGCACAAATTAATACAAACAACTTGAACACTGACATTGATATCGGAACAAGTACTAGTGAACCCAACACGTCAACAAGAGGAACGAGTATTAATTAGGTAACTTCCAAACAGCATAGAATTTCAGGATATTAAAGCCTTAAAGTATGTTGGTATGAATGAAAGTGCCGGACTGTGAGTCTGTGTGTGTGTGTGTGTGTGTGTGTGTGTGTGTGTGTGTGTATACAGGAAAGTCTTGAGATATTCCATTGTTGACGCGTTAATGCTGTTTACAAGATGCACGTCTAACATGTAATAAGACAGGTCCATCAAAACATTTGATTAAAACTTCACTAATTTCAGCCTCACCACCACCACCCCCAACACCACCTCACCCTAAGCCTCCACCACCTCTTGCTGTCTTTGCTGTAGCTGTTCTCTCCAAACCTCGTCACACTTTCTGCCATTCTTAGTCATTCATTACATAACGGGGACGTCGCGTCCTCATGCTAATGAGGCTTGAAAAATTGAGGTAGAACTCGTTCCCCCCATCCCTTGTACTGCACGTCCTGGCTCCCGACAGCCTGAATCTTGCATAATGTGAAGAATTTAGTAAGGTTCCGAATTTTCTTATCAATTTATTTATTTTTTCTTTCTCTATTTTCTTTTTTATTTATTTATTTTCTTCTTTTTTTTTCTTCTTGTTCTTTTTCTTGTTCTACTTTTGTTTCATTTTTTATGTTGATGACATTGCTGATGTGTAGCTCTTCATGTTTTAATGAGTTGTGACCCAGCGACTCCAGCAGCCGTGCATCATTTGACAGAGGCGTGACAACCTATGACCACTCTGCTCTGCTCCTTACCACTACTGTTTTGGTCAGTCAATCCATAAACAAGTACTTGGAGAAACATGAAAAATAATCATTAATGAACAAATTGACAGCATCGGCTGTGCGTTGAACAGAAAGGAATTGCTATCGATACACTACAGACTCGAGGCTAACACAATGATATGACAACATTAATAGCGAAGTGCAAGGTCGGTTCCTGTTAATTTACTCTCCTGATCGTTAGTCTCTCTACTTCTTGCACACCACTGTTACCAGAATAGAGACCTTTTATATATTCGTACACGCCAACTTATGTATATGAGGAATGAAATATCACGCATGTAAGTCTGAGGTGTATCTCTGAAGTTAGATATATGCATATTAGACGTTATCTCCAGTCAGTAGGAGCCAATACCATTCATTCTTCATCATAATAAACCCTGGTGTGTAAAGATAACTTCCAGACTTAGCCATAATAAAGACTCGCATGTAGACATAACCTCCATACTTCATTCAAACTTAAAAGACTTCACCTTTAAGAGACCCGGGCTCGAAGCGCCAATTTCATTTGTCAGATGTGTGAAATTATGCATAGAAAGGAATTAGTTACGTGGCTCTAGGTGAATCCTTCCATCTGTAATATACTTTCCTTCCTTTCACCTCATGTTAATAAGAGGCTGTCTTTACTAGGCTGTAGTCAAGCAAATGTCAGTGTGTGATTTCCTTTCTTGTTATAGATTTACATTTAATGTAAGTTAAACCAATATAAAATTAAACTTATATTTACGCGCTAACTTGACCATGTAATCGTTCACATTAAGTATCTACGTGCGGCTGCGAACACACACACACACACACACACACACACACGACCTGGTAGCTCAGTGATTAGCGCGGCTGACTCGCAATCTGGAGGGCCCGGATACGAATCCCGGGTCAGGTCAGAAGTTTTTGTGCGGATTTCTTTGCAGTGTGGCCTGATTTGAGTCGGGAGTTGTGACCCGCTGCTAGCTAGGAGAAACAAACTTTGAATAGAAAAATACACATACCCTCCCGGGCTTGGTTTATTAGCTTGATCGGAGCCATCTAGCATCCTTCCATTGTGCCTTTATAATTGTCACAGGCAAGGCACGTAATGTGACAACGTCAAACATCAACACGTAACGTGAAACATCAACACAAACATCTCACGGTTCAGTGGCCTCACCATCCCCGATCTTACTTTCTCCACCACTGTCCTCCGAACTCTCCAGCCATGCACGTGTCTTTATGCTGTCGCTGTGTCGATAACGGAGTGGTAATGAGTGAGGACAAAGGGAGAGGGAAGGTAGCGGAGCCATGGTGACAAAGTGTAGGAGAACGGGATGGTGGATAAATGGATTGGAGCTTTATTACACATCAAGAAGTATGGAAAGCTTTTTTGAATCCAGTTACACACACACACACACACACACACACACACACACACACACACACACACACACACACACACACACACACACACACACACACACAGAGAGAGAGAGAGAGAGAGAGAGAGAGAGAGAGAGAGAGAGAGAGAGAGAGAGAGAGAGAGAGAGAGAGAGAGAGAGAGAGAGAGAGAGAGAGAGAGAGAGAGAGAGAGAGAGATTGTGAAATTTGCCCCTGACATACTCTGCTGAGATTAACGAGCTCATCGTCTGGGTAATTAGAGCTCTTAACTGACGGTGAATTGTAACTTGTTTTATGGCCATTAATGAAAAGTCCAGAAATAAAGGGCGTATTCATCGTGGCATGTTTTTGGTCTTTAGTGAAGTGGGTACGATTGTGAGGAGGAAGATGCAAAGACAAAAGCAGGACATTAACAACACTATTCTTTAAGTTGATGATTATATAAAAGTAGTAGTAGTAATAGTAGTAGTAGTAGTAGTAGTATTGATTGACGTAGTGGTGGTGGTGGTGGTGATGAAGATGAGTGATTTCTGTTATTAGTCGCAAGATGATGGTGATGGGGGAAGCAGTAATGGTAAAAGTGCAGGTGGTGGTGGTGGTGGTAATGATGGCAGCAGCATTGGTAGTGATGGTGGTGGGAGAAGTCAGATCATCCCTGTTCCTCCACACTCAGCAAGCCGCACAAGGCAAGGCTCCCTCACACACAGTCACTTCTCACAGGTTGCCCATCAAGACGGACAAATAGAATGCACATAATGTTTTAATTTTTCAATGCACTTCTTATAAGAAAAGGGTTTATTCCTTTGTCAGTTCAAACTACCGGATGCACAAGTGTCTCCGCCTCTTTTTCCCCTTCCCTATCACCCATCACCCTTCATCCATCGTCTGGCTCTGGTTGACGTAATTGTTCGTGGTATGGGAGCACGCTGTTCATAGTGGATAAAGACTACTGGAATAGCAATTGATTTTATATGTTCATTACTTATTTGTTTATTTATTTATTCATTCATTTACTTATTTACTTAACTTTTTACTAACATACATGCTTATTTATTTATTTATTTGCGGTCACATGACGCCGCCTGGAATAGCAAGCTTAGCACAATTTTTATTTTTCCCTTTGTTTAGGCTTTTTAGGAGCGGCAGATTAGCGAACTTTTTTCTACTCATTTTGCTTTGTACCCTTAAGCGGCTTCCTTCATGCATAAAAGAAGTTCGGTACACTGAAAATTTTTTCCTATATTTTTTATCTTCAGTTGCATTTATTCGCCTTACCAGTACAAATGTGTCGTGAGAGCATACGTGTCGTGGGAAAATAGGTGTACAGTTGTGTCAGGAGTGAAAGAAAGGCGTGAGTGTCGCATTCCATCAGCGAAGCAGTGACATGCGGCAGAAGAGACTGGGGAGAGGGAGGAGAGAAGGAACTCATCCATCAAGTCAGATAGTACTGGCAGCCCATCGGAATGCAGTGTAAGCCAGACCCAAACACATTTTCCATCCCTTCTATGTAACTAAACCCGGGAAGTGTGTGTGTGTGTGTGTGTGTGTGTGTGTGTGTGTGTGTGTGTGTGTGTGTGTGTGTGTGTGTGTGTGTGTGTGTGTGTGTGTGTGTGTGTGTGTGTGTCCATCTGGCTTAGTTTCATTAGGGTCAAATATATGTACTCATCTGTCTATTGATTTAGATATATAATAAATACCAAAATTAATGTATGCAATAGGCAAGTCTCAT
The DNA here is from genome assembly GCF_035594125.1 of Scylla paramamosain. Lineage (NCBI taxonomy): Eukaryota > Metazoa > Arthropoda > Malacostraca > Decapoda > Portunidae > Scylla > Scylla paramamosain. Next base: position 6,780,458 of record NC_087153.1, read on the forward strand.
TGTATAAAAGAATGGGATATGGTAATGAGAGAGAGAGAGAGAGAGAGAGAGAGAGAGAGAGAGAGAGAGAGAGAGAGAGAGAGAGAGAGAGAGAGAGAGAGAGAGAATATTAAATTGTATTGGACCCTTTTTCTTTGTATTTCCTTCTCCTCAGTTTCCCCTCTACATCCTTCTTTGCGTCCACTTTTTGTATTCCCTTGATTGACTTCTAATGTATTCCTCTCCTTCTCCGGAATACCTTGTTTCCCCTGTTTTGTTGTAAAGCGGTCTGTTTAGTTATGCATCCCGTCTTCTCTTTTTCATCACCAGCTTTTATGTCCGTGTTTGCAAGTTTTCCGTTTTTCTTTCCCAATCACGTACTCACTTTTAATGTCAGCTTCCAATATGACTACGTAACATTTTTTTTATACCTTGTACCAGATGTGTAATTAATGCAACTCCATAAGGATGCATTGTAAGGAACACTAATATTGTACAATGTTTTATGCAATATGGTAAATGTTAGAAGCTGTGGATTGTAGGACTCTGTGGATTGTAGGACTCTGGGACGAATTACTGCAAAAGTGCAAACCACTAATAAACACACAACAGACCACACTAAACACCAGGATCAAGCCTCAGGAACTCACTCTTCCACTACAATACACTCCTTTCATCCCTCCTTCCCCCTTCCTGGTGTCCTCACTTCCATGGTTTCTGTCGCTTGATGCATCTCGTGTCTTCTTTCCAGCTTCTCTTTGTGTGTAGGTGGGTGTATTTTTACGGTATGTCTGCTTGTTAGTCCTGGAGTGGTGGAGTGGTGACATAATCGCCCTTACAGTGAGACACAACCAACGTTAATCATGTTACGCATCAGTAAACTTTTTGAATGCTTTTGCCTTTTACCACACACACACACACACACACACACACACACACACACACACACACACACACACACACACACACACGAGAGAGAGAGAGAGAGAGAGAGAGAGAGAGAGAGAGAGAGAGAGAGAGAGAGAGAGAGAGAGAGAGAGAGAGAGAGAGAGAGAGAGAGAGAGAGAGAATTTATAGATCATGTGTTGAGAGGTAAGTGAGAAGGAACGAGGTGAGGGGAAGGGAACGTGCAGGGGAAGGGAAAGGGTAAGGAAGGAGCACAGCAGTAAAATCTTGCAAGAAATGTAGAGCAATAGGAGGAGGGTGAAGAGAGGAGAGCTGCTGGAACGCATGCAGGGGAACCGTTGCCAGAATTAGAAGCAGGTTGAATATAAGTTGGGCATGGGAAGTAGGGAAGGAGAAAAAAGATTAGAGAGAAAGGAGAGGAAATATGAAAACAAGAAGGTTATAAGATTCAGGGATTAAAGCCACACACAGGTTATTGAAATCATGGAAGGAATTTAAAACGGTGAGAGAAGTAAATGGTAAAAGGATGAAGAGGGAAGAATAGAGAAAGAGAGAGAAAAAAAGAACGTACAAGAGATAGAAAGAAAGGTACTGAAACTGTCAGTGAAAACATGAAAATAAAGAGACTCGGATGGGAAAGCGATTGATGGAGGAATGAGACAAAAAGGAAGACTCGTATGATTAAACGAGGCTTTAAAACTCCCCCCCACTCTCTCTCTCTCTCTCTCTCTCTCTCTCTCTCTCTCTCTCTCTCTCTCTCTCTTTCTTGCCGCGTTATTACTCTTCCTGTCCAGGCTTTCTTACTCTCCCCCGAGCCTTGTTAGCGCGGGCTATCTCCGACGAGTGAGTGCAATTTATGGTGGTGGCTGTCAGCGCCCCACCATCATCCCCACCACTGCCACCATTACCACCATCTCCACGGCCACCATCACTACTCTCATTACTACCATCACTACTCTCATTGCTACTACCATCATTATCACAACTGCCACCATTACCACCATTCCCACCACCACCATTACTACCCTCATTTCCAACATCGCCAGCCTCATTGCCAACATCCCCACTACCACCATCCCCATCATTACTACCCTTATTGCCAACTTTACCAACCTCATTGCCACTATCACCATAATCACTGCCACCATCACGAGCATCATCTTCTCCGGCCCCATCATCAGCATCATTGCTATCACGGTCAGCACCACAGCCATCACCGTAAACATTTTCACCATCACAACTGAGTCCGCCACATATTTAGTACCTCAACCGTCATCATCACAAACAATAGGACCTCAGCCACCACCACCATCACCAACACTGCAATCGTCTAGTGTAATACCAAAAATACTCTATCTCAAACAGTCCTTCACCTATTACTACCTCCACCACCACCTTCACCACCAACAACCCACCAGTATCAGCACAACCACCGGTGTAGGTGTAGAAGCCACGACACCAGCCAACCAGTGACATCATCAGGGCGGACAGGCACTGCGTTAGATGTAGATAACGAGCACATTAGTAGAAGCACCACTACCATCCATACTTAAGCGACTTATAATGTAGAAGTGAGTGAAGTCCGTGTCCTCAAAGTTTAGGCGTTTTATCTCAACTATACTTGTTAATTAATTCAGAGGCTGTAGCGGAGTTTATTAAGCTTTACAAAAGTGTTTTTTACGATTTTCGTAATAGTTTGTCAAGGAATCTTTCCCATTAGTGGAGGAAAAAAGCAAAAAGGAAAAGTCGCGATAAGCCGACTAATCATCTATGTAGTCTTTGAAAATAATCCTGGTGAAAGCTCAGAACGTTTAAGAATATTAACCTCAAAATTACGTAACTTTCTTTTTTTAGTGTTTATTAATTTCAGAAACAATGACGGCGGAGACTAGTTGCATAATGGCAGACAGCACATAATGTTCTTAGTTATTAACTAATCGAATGCCTGACTTTAAGCCATAGCAGTTTTGTGGGGAAGAAAGGAACATCTGTGCAGCAAGAAAATAGGTTAACGTACCCAGACACGCCCTTGCACGTCCCTAGTGGCAAACACTCACTTTGTATGCAAATATATGCCGCGGGGGAAAAAAAGTATTGGAGCGCTGCTCTCAGACTATTACTTAATCCGGGAGCCGTCGATGTGTTTAAAAGGCGCTGGCTTCATCCGTTGTACTCTTTCCCCAGGTGTTTATAATGCATCACTGTGATTTTAACTTTTAATGATCAGCTTTGCACTAGTTAGGATTGAATATATATTGACAGGTTGATTCATTTCAAGTTTTTATCGTAGTACTGTAACATCTAGATCATGTGGCGCCGGATTTTTAGTTGAAAATAAATTCAAAATTATTAAATGCAAAATTGTTGAAAAGGTAAATGTCGTGTAACAAAATATGCAATCTCAAAAAAAAAAAAAAAAAAAGAGGAAAAATGATAATATAATTGTACGCTGGGAATCAACGATGGTATGAAAAATAAACGAATCCCATTTTCTTTTTACTCGCGTGATTAATATTGTCTTTAAGGAATCGTAGCAATTTTCTGAGCAATATGTACAATTTTTTAGAATTTATTTTCCTATTCAAATGTGAAAGTAACAGACGCATACCTGTTAATATCACGTTCCTATGGGCGCCGCACCTCCAGGCCTTGCATCTTGCTGGCCCCGCCTTGTGTACTCTGCGCAGACTAAATGACATCACGAGGCATCTTTTGAACCATTCCCCCCCCCCCCCTCTCTCTCTCTCTCTCTCTCTCTCTCTCTCTCTCTCTCTCTCTCTCTCTCTCTCTCTCTCTCTCTCTCTCTCTCTCTCTCTCTCCATTTCTTCCAAGATTTTACTGCTCTCCTCCTCACCGTTTCCCTTTTCCCCGCAAGCTCTCTTCCCCTCACTTCCTTCCTTCTCACTAACCTCCCAACACATGAACTATAAATTTCTCTCTCTCTCTCTCTCTCTCTCTCTCTCTCTCTCTCTCTCTCTCTTGTACAAACAAAAATGTAAGACACACTAAGCTGTGTTATGCTCAAGATCATGACTTTTACCGGTGTAGAATTGTGCTGGAACAATGAATGCTAAATGCCTCAAGTAGAAGGAAAAAAAAAAAAAAAAAAAGTAAAACTACAGGGTGTCTCAAAAAAATGTACTCACTCTTAGAATTATGAGAAAACCTTTATTTATGGACATAGAGTGAAATGAAATAGCATCGAATACATGAGACAAATGTGTTTGAAGAATCATGTTTGCGAATGTTCAAATTGATGACCATTATTGTCCAGACAACGCTGATAACGCGCACCAAGGGATTCGCAAACGTCGCGAAACATGTCATTAGGAATATCACGACATTGTCTTTCAATTTCTAATTTCAATGCATCAATTGTCCTTGGTTTGTTGGCATAAATGTTGTCTAAATGGTGTCCTGCAAATCCTCACGTAACAATTGAACGCCATGTAAACTTACCAGGAGTAACAGTGTGGTGTGGAATATCCGCATTGGGCATCATAGGACCTTTCTTTTTCAACGAAACTGTCAATGGTGAGAGCTACCTCAACTTGCTTCAGGAATTTGTTGGTCCACAAATTACAGAGATGTTTGGTGAAGACAGCGATATTTACTTTCAGCAAGATGGAGCACCTCCCCACTACCATCGCGATGTACGAGCTTACCTTGATGCAGTGTTTCCTGACACATGGATTGGACGAAGGGGCCCCATTGAATACCCTGCGCGTTCCTCAGACCTAACACCCATGGACTTTTTTTTTATGGGGATACTTAAAAGACAACATTTATGCCAACAAACCAAGGACAATTGATGCATTGAAATTAGAAATTGAAAGACAATGTCGTGATATTCCTAATGACATGTTTCGCGACGTTTGCGAATCCCTTGGTGCGCGTTATCAGCGTTGTCTGGACAATAATGGTCATCAATTTGAACATTCGCAAACATGATTCTTCAAACACATTTGTCTCATGTATTCGATGCTATTTCATTTCACTCTATGTCCCATAAATATAGGTTTTCTCATAATTCTAAGAGTGAGTACATTTTTTTGAGACACCCTGTATTGCAGGTTCGGGAAGAAATACAAGTATACATATTACACATCTGGAGAAAGAATAAAAGGCAAGAGCTATTTGTTTCCTAACAGTAGACCGAGGACGAATAAAAAAAAGGACTGAAGGATATCCACACCTGAAGATAATTATCCTTCATGAATAAGGACGTAATATTAACTTCCATGATTTTAATACCGAAGTTAACTCACACCTGACGGTTAGGGAGCACTTTAGGTCACCTGTGTGTGTGTGTGTGTGTATGTTCCCATTGTGGAGGCTGTTATCCATCCCAGGTCTTTTTCCACAGATCATAGGAGAAGCTAACACTGGTTTCACATAGATACACTAGAGTCCTCAGAGGAATATAAGCGAATTCTTCAAATTTATCTGATATTTGGAGCCTATTCTGGTAACTAAGTATTTATTACCATCTGCACCTAAGCGGCTATTAATGCCTTAAGAACAAAGGTGAAAAAAGTGAAAGGTACACTTTGAAAACTGAAATGCAAGTATTTTAATGCTAATATTGTAATGATGTGTTGATCTAAATATTCTGATGCTTTGATGGTAATATATTAAGTAAAATAAAGTATTAGAATGCTGTAATGTTGCTGTTATCACTATCTATTTAGGCAACAAACTCGAAGCACGAAGTGACAGTTTTGTCACATAGACTTATTCACGTGACATCTAACGAGCCCGTTAAAAAAAAAGGGTTGTTTAATTTCAGGGGGAAAAAAAAAGTCTAATCTTTTCTATCTGGTATTTAGCGGGTGGAGTTTAGGCTTAACAAAGGAAGAAGAGGAAGCAAGAAGGACACAATTATTAAAGAGAAGGAGAGAAGTGTGTGTGTGCGTGTGTGTGTGTGTGTGTGTGTGTGTGTGTGTGTGTGTGTGTGAGTGTGTGTGTGTTTTACATAGAAAGGAGCACCTATCAATGTTGTGAGTCTCTATATTATCAGATTTTCTCTTCCATTACATACAAATTCTCATCAGGTTCACGTAAGGCTTGAAAAACCATAATACATATGAAGACGGTACAGTAGCTGATGATTCACCGTTAATGAATTCCCAATAGTTCCTAATAACTTGAGAAACGAACGACTCATGGAACACTCGTAAAATATCATCGGAATATGCACACGGATAATATGAAACCAAGTATGCGTTAAAAGTGATACCCATAATGTATCTCAAATGAGGCGTCACCCATAAAGTCTTTGTAAGTTCATTTGTACCTGGAGTATTGGTGATTATTTTTCCAGCCAGTCTGAGTGGTGGATATGTAGTTCCTTACTCGTTGGGCGATACTAGAATGAACTGATGGGAGTTGAAGATTGAAGGAATGTTGTGAGGTGAAAGAGAGAGAGAGAGAGAGAGAGATTGTGTGTGTGTGTGTGTGTGTGTGTGTGTGTGAGAGAGAGAGAGAGAGAGAGAGAGAGAGAGAGAGAGAGAGATTGTGTGTGTGTGTGTGTGTGGTGTGTGTGCAATGTGCATAACTGGCCAATGAATGAATGAGTCGGCAGTAAGGACAGTAGGTCTGCCCCCACTAAGAGGATAACAACAACAAAGGAACGTCCTATTTCCACCTTGTTCCTAAAAGCTAATCCTTCCCCTTCCTTTGATGTCCTTGAGCTCTCATCCCTCCTAAATCCCTCCATCACCATGATTAAGTCTCTACCCTTCCCTTCCCCTTATCGTGGAAGTCTTGCACTGCTTCCATCCACCCAGGCAGTGTGTCATTAATTGATATTGTGTTTTCGTTGCAGGGCGGATGGGACGTGGTCGCTGCAGGATTTCTAAGGTTGGTAGGTGTTGGCTTTATTGGAAGTTCGCTTTTAGGCGAGTTTTTTTTATTTTATTTTTTTTTTCATTAATTTAGTTTCAGGTAACTGTTATTCTAAGTATAACTAATATGCTCTTTATCTGTTGTTCGTATATATATATATATATATATATATATATATATATATATATATATATATATATATATATATATATATATATATATATATAAATATATATATATATATATATATATATATATATATATATATATATATATATATATATATATATATATATATATATATATATATATATATATATATCGTGCAAAAATAAAAACAAAGGAGTTTCCCACATGACGAAGCACAGCAGCGTGGGATTGGTTTGCAGGGATGTCAGGGATATCAGTCTTCAGCAGACTCGGGCACAGCTTGATTTTTATATTTCATGAGAATGGGAGAGTTTTACCGTTAGGTAGAAGTATTAGGCTGTGGATTACAGGATTAGCATTAAACCCCCCCCCCAAAAAAAAAATAAATAAAATAAAATAAATAAAATAAAAATAGCCTTTTTAAAAATGTTTAACACATAAAAAATTCGTCTTATATTGATAAATAAGGTCAATATATGTACATATACATTAAAAATATAAAATTAGTCAAGCGTGACCCGTTCATTTCCTGTACAGTACAAGTTAACATATGGTTTATCCAACCGGACCAACATGACGTAAACAAGTATCTGTCCTTAAGATAGAAAGTGTCAAAATCTTTCAAGATCTAATTCCCCTTCTAATTTCTGGCACCTAGCCAAAAACTTATAACTTTGCTTCTTAATCTTTCTCTCCTTTATTTCAACGTGATGGCATCACTACCATCTCATCTATTTCTAAAGTCGAACTCTGCTCATACCTTTGCTAAAAACTTTACCTTAAATGATTCAGGGCTTGTTCCCCACTCCTCCACCCTCTGACTACTTCATGCTACCCATTAAAATCTTTCACAGTGATGTTTTCCATGCTGTCGCTGGCCTTAAGCCTCAGATGGCTTATGAACCTGATGGGGGTACTTCGTATTGTTCTCCGAAAGTGTGCCTCCGTGCTTGCACTTTGCTTAGTCAAACTCTTCCAACTCTGTCAACATCTACCTTTCCTTCTTGCTGGAAGAGTCAACTGATTCTGCACCACAATCACGTCCTCCCCAATGGCAGCTAAATAAGGCTGATTGGCACCTATTCAAAGATCTCGCCACCCGTGCCCGAGATAGGAAACTGTGATGAGGCTGCACCATACTTTACTAATGTCTTGCACTCCGGTGCCATTCAGTCCATACCTAGAACCTCTGGCCGGTTTCCTAAACGTCATTTTCCATGGTGGAATACGAAATGTACAGCCGCTGTCCAAGAAAAGCGTGTCGCCTTTTCTCACCTTCGACGGCATCGTGGGGACGTCCACTGTTTGGAGGCTTTTCGACGAGCGCGTGCCCGTGCTCGCCGCACCTTAAAGATGGCTCGGCAGGAGTCTTGGAAGGAGTTATATCTCTTCCATCACAATTCGCACATCACTCATCGAGGTCTTTAACAGTCCGCAAAATATTGGGAAGTACTCTGCTCCTCCTCCACCTGTTTTATCCTATGATGGGAGCACGGTGGCAGACCCAAAGGCAGTTGCCGACCTATTTGCTGAGCATTTTGAAAGTGTCTCTAGAAAGGATCTAACAGCACCTATGGGACTTCATCGTCGACATTTGGAATCTGTTGGCGTCAATTTTGCCTCCCCTGGTGAGAGTCTTATAATGTCCCATTTTCTCGGTCTGAGCTACGCTTGGCTTTGTCCCAGTGCCATGATTCATCCCCGGATCCTGATGACATCCCATATTCCTTTTTGCGCCATATGTCCGGTGAAGCTTTTACATTTTTACTCGACCTCTGTAACTTTATTTGGAATACTGGTGATTTTCCAACCTCTTGGGGTGTGGCTGTAGTTATTCCCCTTCCAAAGCCTGGAAAAGATCATCAGCTAACGACCAATTATCGCCCCATTTCTTTAACTTCATGCATTTGTAAGTTGCTGGAAAAGATGGTGAATATCAGGCTTATATTGTACTATGGAGAGAGGCAATTGCTTGTCTCCAGTTCCGTATGGTTTCCGGAAAATTCGATCTACAGCTGATACTCTATGGTCTCTGGAATCTTCCATTTGTGAGGCACTTGCTAATAAGCAACACCATGTCCACAGTCTTTTTTGATTTAGAGAAAGTTTACGAAACAGCGTGGCGTCATGGCACTTTACTTACAGTAAAATCCCTCTTATCCGACATTCGAGTATCCGGCAGCTTCAAGTATCCGGCACATTTTTTCCCGAGCCTTAAAATCAATAAAAAAATCAATGTGTACTTATAAAATCGATTAAAATTCCTGCGCGAGGCATACTTTGTCCCCTCGCCACCAGAGCGCACTGCTTCGCGCCATCCGCAGCCCACTGCACTGTGTTTACTCAGTGACTCAGTCCCGCGTGTGCACTGTTTATTGCCTGACGCCTTCATCCTGCCTAAAGTTGTAGAAAAGAGGAAGCGTGTTGCGCTTACACTTAAGCAGCTGATCAGATCAGCTGCTGATTAAGATCAGCTGATCTTTGTTATGGTAAGATGCGTGAGTGTAGGGTGGTGATTGTGGACATAATTTCACTTCTATTCAAGTATCCGGCATGTCGGCGGTCCCGTTGATGCCGGATAAGAGGGATTTTACTGTACTTTGTTTGAGTGTGTCCTTCGTGGCTGACTCCCTATTTTTATACAACAGTTTTTATCTTTTTTTTTTTTTTTTTTTTTTTACGGGTATGGGTTGGCGGCGATCTGTCAGGAGTACGCCCACTAGAAGATGGCGTGCCACAAGGAGCTATACTTAGTGTCACACTTTCCGCTGCAGCTATAAACAGTATCATTGGTGTACTTCCAGAAGAAGTTCTTGGTAGCTTATATGTCGATGACTTGTCTATCTCTTTTTTCTGCAGCTCGGATGCCATTGATTGAGAGGAAGCTGCAGGTGGCACTCAATAGGATTTCTCAGTGGGCCGCAACACGGGGATTTTGTTTCTCGGCTTCAAAGACTGTGGCCATGAATTTGTGGTTTTCACCCTGACCCAGACTTGTATCTATATTCTATATGATAAAAGAATCTCTTTTGTGGAAGAAACCCGTGTCCTGGGACTTATATCTGACAGCCAGCTGACTTGGGTACCCCACCTTCGTTATACGAGTATTAAGGCAGTGTGCATGAAGGCGCCATCACTTCTAAGAGTTTTAGCTCATGCTTCTTGGGGCGCTGACAGACAAGTTCTCCTAGCCCTGCACCGAACACTTATTCTTTCTAAATTAGAGTACGCTTGTGAAATCTATTCCTCTGCTACTGAGGCTCGGCTCCGTGTGCTGGATTCGGTGCACCACGCTGATATTCGCCTGGCAATTGGTGAGTTACGCTCATCCCCAATCCCTAGCTTATTGGTGGATGCCGGTGTCATTCCATCGGACCTACGCCATCATTCTCTAGTAATGATGTGTCGGTATCGGATCCACCGCCTTCCTGAGTCTGTCACTTGTACAGCAGTTTCTCATGGTGCACGTTCTCCCTTATACTTATATGATGTTCGTCCTAGTTTTCCTAAGCCTTTTGGATATCGGGTGAAGTCTTGCATGACCGTGTTTGATATACCCTCCATCTACATTTACCCCCATCGCCTACCAAAGGTCGGATACTTGCAGATGTGGTGGGTATCGATCTGCCCTCCTGTTGTTAATAATAAAAACTTATCATCACAATATGAGTCTCGTGCTTTATTTTTGGAGCACTCTTCGACACACTTTGGCTCCGTCCCTGTCTACACAGATGGTTCAAAGTTTGATGCAGGAGTGGGACATAGTGTTAGATTCCCTTCCTTCTGTCGAGGCGGTAACCTTCCGAGAGTTGCCTCTGTTTTAACGGCAGAGTTATCTGCCATTATTCTTGCCCTAAAAATAATTTTTACTTTACCGGTTTCAAGTTTTACTATTTTTAGTGACTCCCGTAGTGCGTTGTCTGGCCTGGACCATTTTACTTCCTCTCTCCCTCCCCTAATATTATCTGTTTTAGAGTGGATTCACCTGCTTCAGCGCAGGGGATATCACATAACATTTTGTTGGTTACCCGCACATGTGGGAGTTCATGGTAATGAGAAGGCCGATAGGCTGGCTAAAGAGGAGGCAACTCGGATTGCTCCTTCCACCCCGATTTCTTTTTATGATTTATACTCCAGTATAGGGGTGGCAGTTCTTGCCAGTTGATAGTGCAGGTGGGAAGATGTGGTTGCCACCACTAAGATGGGGGCGATAACTTCTGTAACTTTCCGCCCATGAACATATGTCTATGTGCAGGGGCGCAACTCAGAGACTGCACTGGCCCGTTTCCGGACGGTTCACATACGTCTCACTCATGGTTACCAAATGTCCCGGGAAACCCAACCGTTCTGTGATGACGGTTTAGTTTCCCTTACAGTGCGACACTTTCTATTGGAATGTCCAAGTCTGATGGAGCTGCGGGAGCAATATGTTTTCCGCTGTTGCGATGAGGATGGGATCTTCCAGATGTCGCTGATACTTGGAGAGAGGGCTCTCTCCCCGAGACATAAGGTTCTTTCTTATGCTTGTGGAGAAACCTGGTCTTTAAAAAAAAATATAGATTACCTTTTAAGTGATCCTCTATTTATTTTAAAAGTAATATAATATTAGACAGAACCTTATTTTTGCACTGGGAGAACATGGAGGCAAGTGAGGAAGACACAACGAACAACGCTGGGTCTTGTGGCCTGGGTCAATGGGGTCAGTGTCTTGGGCACGTAACGAACAATTCCAGATATCTGGGTCAGTGGGGTCAATGTCTTGGGCACATGACGAACAACGCCAGGTATCTAGGTCAGTGGGGTCAGTGTCTTGGGTACGGAACGAACAGTGCCAGACAGTGGTCTGGGTAAGTGGGGTGAGTACTTCCTCACTTTAAATTAGATTAAATTAAATTAAATTTTATTAAATAAAGTAACTGAAATATTACTATACTAACCCTCTCATTTTTTATCAGTTAAGTTTTCTATGGCTCTTCCCATTACCTTTTTCATGTTTTCTTTTTTTAGTGGTCTTTTAACATTTTTACCTTACCTATAATTGTTTTTTTAATACAGATATTTTAAAACCTGCAATATTTGTCGCTTTTAAAGGTTTGTAGCGGCGCCATATGACCGCGATGTTGCAGCGCAACAAATAAAATATCAATCAATCAATTCTTGC
>NC_087153.1:6800000-6807500 GCF_035594125.1 Scylla paramamosain
ATCCTACTTGAGCCAGACAGCGAGAGGCGTATTGAGCGGCGAAGGCTGTGTAGGCACGAGGGAACCGGAGGGATAACGCTGAGCTGAAGTCTAGAGTATCGGCGCCAGACTTGTGTTGATCCAGAAAGAAATCGTTCTTTGTTGGTGAAGAGAAAGGGAGGACCAGCCGAGGACAAAGTAAAGCCTCGAATAGTGTGCCCTCGTCTGTTTTCCCGCTTCTGGATTCAGTGTTTCTTTCCATTTTTCCAGTATCTGGCTCCCGCAGGAACTGAATTGGAATTTGGTTTTTGCAACTCGCTGCCTTTTTGTGGAGCAACATTTGTCTTCTTCCTTATTTTATTGTCTCTTGTGCGTAATTTTAAAGAAAATGGAGCTCCCGAAAGTAAATGGGTAAGTGATCAGATTTATCGCAGTCAATTGTTATTTCCTATTCTTATTTTGTTTGAATGCTTAACTTGGTACCAATCTGGCTCTGTACTTTGAAACTATGATGAACTGTGGATTTATGGATATATTTACAGTATATCTGCACCTGCAGCGTTCAAGGTTGAAGGTATCGATCGTATTAGTACCGTGTTGTGTCGTTTACAGGATTAGCTTAATATATCTGGTATGACTGAGAAACAGCCGAGTTTATTTGATCATCGAGGGATCTGTGACCTTACGAAATTAACAGGGCTCGCTCTCTGCTTGGATTTCATGATATTGTCTTGTGTGTGTGGGGCGGAGAGAAAAAAAAAAAAAAAAAAAAAAAAAAACTGTGTGGGACAGGAAACCTTTGCCGGGCAGCTAGGGTTGTTGAAATATGCATAAAGGTTTGCGCCGGCCAAAAAAGTTGCTCGACGTGTAAATCGATGCATTTTATGAGTGGTGACAGCTGTCGTGGTGAAATTTTCGTCTAGGGGTTTTGTGCGAATGCTTCCTTCACTGTGTATATTTGGATTTTGATTATGGTAGGGGAAAAAAAGAAAAGGAAAAGTGTGGCTCTCTCTCTCTCTCTCTCTCTCTCTCTCTCTCTCTCTCTCTCTCTCTCTCTCTCTCTCTCTCTCTCTCTCTCTCTCTCTCTCTCTCTCTCTCTCTCTCTCTTTTACACGTTGGTACTAGTTTAGAATAAGTACTTTCAATGACAGTATGTAACTGATAATTCTCTCACTCGGACTTAAAAGAAAATTTACGCCTTCCATTGTGGTATTTTCTCTTAGTAATTTCCATAATTATATCATTCTTCAGACGCTCTTCAATTATGGCCGTGTTCAATTTTCGGATGCCATCAGTATCCGTTATTATGAATGAGGGTCGTTAGCGGCGAGGCTTCTACCGCCGCCGCCACTGCCGCTCTCCAACTACCCTGGTGGCCTTCTATTTATCTTTCCTTTACTGCCCCACCACGCGGCCCTGCCTGCGCACCCGACAGCTCTGCCCTCAGACAATCCAGGAGGCTCAATCCCTGCCTCTCCCCACGCTGCGCCACTCCAGTCAAGCGTTCTTCCCTGGCTTTGGGCTCTTTTATTTCTCTCCTTTCATTTTGTTTTTGCATTGGTAGGGAAGTCTCTACAAATATCACAGTGCAGACGATATTCTTTCTCTTACAGTAGCGGTGCCAAAAAGCGATCAATCCCTCATTATTCCTCTTTTGTAGGCGTATTATTTTATAGTGCCAAGTTTCGTGTGAGGCCTCCACGATCTCAGGCTCAGGAGGGTACCATTACTATCACACACCATCACAGGTACGGCACCTACAACCATCTCTTTTTCTACGTAAGAGGGGCTCTGGACAACGAAAAAAAAAAAAAAAAAAAACCTGGAAAAAACACCAATATCATCACCATCATCACTACATCCATCGTTAATGCAGTACCATCTACATGACCTTCATCATCACCATTACTGCACCTTCATGCACGTACACAAAACCAATACCAATAAAGGAATTCTCATCATCATCATCATTATCATGCGTAACATCATAATTATCAACAATATTTTCGTTGCTGTGGTCGTCCTCATCAAGTAAATATTGAGTGAAGACTGATGAAGGAAGGGAAGATCATGGATGGTCAAGTAATTCCTTCCTTCCTTCCTTCCTTCCTTCCTTCCTTCCTTCCTCCTGATTCCTCCTCCAATAGGAAAAATAAATAAAAGTTGGAGAACACCTCTCAGCGCATCACTCGAGCCAGCACTCACTCTCACTTCATCCATCAGAGTTTGCATGCAGCCATCCATCTCTCGGTAACCAACTTGTGGGAATCAAATCTTGTGACGCTCTCTCTCTCTCTCTCTCTCTCTCTCTCTCTCTCTCTCTCTCTCTCTCTCTCTCTCTCTCTCTCTCTCTCTCGCGTTTTTATTTTCTTACCACGTTTTTTCCAGGAATCAACGTAAGTGATTTTCTTCTTTTTCATCACTGGCTGTCCACGTTCCCTTCTCCGTAGATTGATCGCTGAGTCAGTTTTAACTTTTCCCTTCACTCTAGCTTCCCCTTTCATTCCTGAGCCCTCGCGTGTGTATGTTACGCGTTTCCGTGAGTATTAATAATTCTACGCTACATCTCACGGCATTTTATTATATTTGCATTACCCCAGACGCTAACACACTTGTCAAGTCTTTACTGTTTCTTATGCTTTTCATTAATGCATTATTTTCTATCACACGTATGTATTTCTCTTTAATCATTATGTAAAGGTGTGCATCACTTTTCGTATGTCTTTCACTTATACACTTTTAACCCACAGGTAATATACTTAGCTGTTACGTGAGAACATTTCGCCTCGCTTTTCCGTTCCTTTCAAATTATCAGTGTCGGTTCATCAACTCCCGTGAAAATTATGCATGGCAGGACGCGTCATCGGCACACCACCAAACTCGCCCTCGCGTGCACGCCACCATCACCAGGTTCGCGCCGCCTTCCATGTAACCCTAACTTTTCTGTGATTCGTACCCGTCAAAACTCCCGTAATGAAAGAGGTAACATTCGACATTGCTGGAGATATCTTAGCACTGTACTGATTCATGATGACATTCCGGGTAGCACACACACACACACACACACACACACACACACACACACACACACACACACACACACACACACACACACACACACACACACACACACACACACACACACACACACCAAGAGCGTAAGAGCGTGAAGGATGGGAGGAAAAATATGGAAAATATTTATCATGTTCTTCCCAACTCTTGAGGAAAATATTTGAGAAATTCATTCGCTGGCGACGGTGCCAGTAAAGGACCGGGAAGGCTTGGGGTGGTGGCAAAGGGAGCAGGACTTGGAGGGGGAGTGCAGGGGCCAATGCATGAGTGACAGCTTCCCGTTAGTCATTAAGGAGCAGCCAGGGAAGATGATTTATTATGACCCCTCCTCCTCCTCCTCCTCCTCCTCCTCCTCTTCCTCCTCCTCCTCCTTAGCCCAGAGGCACAAAGGGTCTCCAGGTCCTGCAGAGGGTGACGTGGGTTTCTTCCCGACGGCGGCGTGTAATGTGTCAGGATGAGTTTTAGAGTAGTACAGGGTTTGCTCATAGTCTACATACTTATTTAATTTTGGAGAGGTTATCTATTAATGAGTCGTAATGCATGGCTCTCCTTCCTCTTACATGTAAATATATTACTGATGCTTGACTGATGGGCATTTTGTTTATTTCACTTCTTTTATACGTATTATTAAACTTTTTGATAATGAGCTCCTTGTATAGGTTAATATATTCACCATCCGTACATACTAACAACTCACTTCTTCCTCAATATGAACTGTCTCATACTCAACACGTGTCTTCTTACATCAGCTGTTCACGTTCACTCTCTTCCCTGGATATAGGACAGTACGTGTTAAGAATTTATACAAAATGTCTATCTTTATATTTTACACGTTATTCTTAGATGATAGTTTTGATCCTTAACACCTTTCTTGAAGACAACGAATAAATACTATCAGGTATCACCGTCATCACCGGGCTGATGCCATGACGCTGAGATGACTTCCGGTGCCGGCAATCAGGATGCTGGGAATGAGTGTGATTGTGTGTGTAGAAGACTCGTGGTGTGATTTAGATTTTCTTGTTACGTGTGAGGAGAGAAGTCCGTTGTGAGCTGGGCGGCACTGATGTATTTGTTGTCAGCCAGACGTACGGCCTGTTTTTTAAAGTATCACGTGTCACACAGACGAAAAAGAGAGAAAAGTTTAGTTTCCTCTCCAAAACTTGAATGCATGATCCGAAATCAGGTGGGCATTAACACAGTGTATGAAAAATCTACAAACCTGTCAAAACTTGTGTTGACGAACGCCTCGCTGATTTGAGAAATATCAAGCAAGATGGATAATGTTAGTGGTAAATTTTCTCATGCCAGAACTCTGTACATTAATGTGTTGATGAGAAAAAATGAAATCCCATTACTGTTATATAAGAAATGAACTTTTCCTCATGCTAACCACTACCAGTTAAGGTTGAGGCGTGGTTCTACACGCGGCTCCCAGGCTCCAGACACTGCTGGGTCCTGCTCCGGCTCAGGCTCGCTATTTTGAAGATTTACGTCGAGGGAGAAGAAAATTACGACCTCATGAATATTACAGTTGGTGCAACTTGGGTCGTATTATGTCTCGTTGTCTCCAGAATTCATTACCATGACCAAGTGGTGGTTAGCTTTACGTCCCCAAGATGAGACTGGTATGGATCCAGGGTCGCTGCTGCAGCCCCGCCACGTCAGTCCCTTGTTTACACGCTACAGCCAGTATTACATTTCAGGTGTTCACTGAGAAGTGTGGCTGACAAGCAGTTGCAGAACGAAATGAGTAAGGCTTATATTCTCAGTCGTTCCTCAAAACACTCATTCCAGGGCCACCATTAATCATACTCATTTAAACTTCAGCACATGAGAAAGTAGCGGTGACAAATTTCCGACAGCACCGTTATCAACCACCAGCTCCTGGACTCTGTTATTTTCCTTTGTGTGATGGAAACGTGCACTTGCTCACCTTCGCATAACTTTTGCTCGATTGCACGATAACGTACATCCATTGGACATATTTTCCATCTGGGACTGATATATACCTTATCCTCAATGGGAATCCAATAGTAAAGATTTACTTGACCTGTTATAGGTGCCACCTCATGCTACGAGGGCCAGGGTTGTATCTGTGTGTGTGTGTGTGTGTGTGTGTGTGTGTGTGTGTGTGTGTGTGTGTGTGTGTGTGTGTGTGTGTGTGTGTGTGTGTGTGTGTGTGTGTGTGTGTGTATTTGCTCGCGCGCGCGCTCGCTACCGTAAGATTCAGAGACGAGGATGAACATACTTGTATAATAAGAATTTCTTTTGTTTTATAGCTCTCTCCTCTCCAACTTGTGTTGATCAACGGGAAACTTGTATTTGATGATTCACTGTAGTTTTACACCGAAAAAAAAAAAAAAGTGCTGGTGCAATTAGTATGTTGCCACGACATTATACAGTTCACAGGTACACAGCAGCAACATACCGGGCAATCGAGCAGGTAAAGAAGGGGCTTCATAAACTAAAGCTCCAAAACGATGGCGCATAAATGGTGCATAGCCGGAGTTTCCATCACCAGAGTGTGTGCCGTCTTCACAATGTGACCGTTGTTTTTATGGAGATTTTTTTTTTCGTGAATTGTATAAATTTTGACGAGACAGTGACATCCAGAATATGGTAAGAAAATGTTTATGCCACACCCATAATCACCACGCTGATCCCATCTTGGCCACTCACTGTCTTTCGTGATTTTCTCAGCCAGGCGTCGCCTCGTCAAGCTTTCTTAACTTTATGGAGTTGCTTGGCTTCGCTTTCTAAACAATAATCTCCATTCAGTACACTTAATCAAGGCAGATGACTTTTTTCTGTGAGCAATTTTCAGAGAATACTACCTTGCACGCGCTTACGGTGTTCAGAACAACAACAAGCCGTGAGTAGAATGGGCGGCAAGACATGCTGTCAAGATGGAGCTTGGTCTTTGCAAAGAAATTCCTACAGTATTTCTTTTGTCAGGCAGAAAAATGGCTATTTTATATTTCATTTATTTATTTCTTTATTTACATGTAGTGGGAATGACAAAAACTTTTCAGGTAGCGGACTTGCATGTTAAAAAAATAATAAAAAGACATATACGGATGAGCTTTACATATCTGAAAATAATTCATAGTATAAGAAAGTGTAATTCTGGAGAAGGGGTTTCTTTTAAATATATTTTGATATTCATAATATCACCTACGCAAAATAAGAGATATCATCATGTTGTTATTCAAAATTATTCTTATTCGGAAAGATAATTATGAAAACAACTCGCAAAGTGGCTGGCTTTGGCCCGCTGTCCAGGTGTGAAGGTGAGGCAGTGACAGTGAGGGAGGCGCCTGGCGGAGCACGCATCGCACCGGTAGATGGTGTGTACGTATTTTATGTTCCATGGAAGTTATGAATATTTTTTTTCCCGGTTCTGTTATATATCTATTTATTTTCATTTGGTATTTTTTTCCCTCTCCCTTATTTTTTTCCCGGTTCTGTTATATATCTATTTATTTTCATTTGGTATTTTTTTCCCTCTCCCTCCAGAGTCCATGCTCATGTGTAGAATACAGAGCGGGGCGTGGGTAGTGGGCCCAGCCCTTGATGGTGCAGGTGTCTTTTTGAAGCGGCTCGCATCAGCAAACCCAGAGTGTGTTGAACAGCATGAAGGACATAAGGGGAGCCCCAAACCAATCTACAGTAGACATAGGAACAGCCTGTCACCGATAGGATCAGTAGGACATGAAACGAGACAAATGCGAACCAGCTCTTTACTTCTGCTGTGGTCAGACGGTTACCACTGGGCCTCACCCTTGTTTGTGTTCCGTGTTCTCTGCGCCAATCAGCGACTACCACTGGCGACATGTACGTGCCCTTGTCACGGCAGGAAACACTGCAGCAGAGTCGGGCTTTTCAATGCCGCCCGTTTTGATGCCAGATTTAGTCTTTGGTTTCTCATTTTCTTTGTTACATTGTTGTTGTTGTTGGTATCAATATTGATAATAATAATAATAATAATAATAATAATAATATAATAATAATAATAATAATAATAATAATAATAATAATAATAATAATAATAATAATAATAATTATTATTATTATTATTATTTATTATTATTATTATTATTATTACTGCTGCAACTACTGTTGTAATAAAAAAAAATATTCGTTTCCATAGTTGCAAAAGTTTAAAGTTTTTCTACATACTCGTATATTGGATTAATCTTGAGCAGAGGACATACGCTTATCTCGGTGCTCAGTGGCCGGGAATCAATTGCGTTGAGTGTATGAGGTACATGAAGTCGACGGGACCTTGGCGGCCGCTATAGAACTCCTGAGATTGTAAGTAACGCTCACTTGCATGGGGCTAATTAGCATTATGGGCCGCGATATACCGGTGTGTCATGATGCAGGTCTAATTAGGAAGGGTTTGCATGCCTACAACGGTCTTGTCATTTTACATTTGAATTAGAA